>NW_015639526.1:264342-298844 GCF_001515625.1 Sinocyclocheilus rhinocerous | reverse complement strand
GAAATAATACATCTCATTTATAATGCTCAGCGTTATAATATCTGTTCAAAAATCCATGTGTTGCTATTCCCATGCCAGCCCAAGGTCTGCTGCCGCGGCCGCTGAGATATGTGACATTGCTTAATTGATAGCGCAAAGGTGACGGTCACGGTCCTGTCTGTGCTTAATGGCTCAATGACTCGCTTTGCTGAACAACCGGTGGGCGTTCAGGTGCCACTTGTGTCGCTCCACAGTGAACTACAGGTGCACCATTCCAATTCATGGGCAGTTTATATGCGCGTTATGCACTTGAACATGAACTTTGTGCTCTTGGGTAAATAGTCCTTAAATGACATTTCTTATTTATGTTATGATGAAAAACAAAATCATTAGGCTATTCATTGAAATGCACGCAATATTGACGTAGAAATGCTTTCTGGTGTGTTTGCACTTCGTCAATTTTGAAACTTTCAAGCAATAAATTATTTAAATTAACAGTCCTCTTATAAAAAAAAAAACAGACATTTATCAACACCTTTTTTAATATTCTAAATACGCGTTTTAGCATACAAGCTGTACGGCTGCTCTGTTCATTCAGTGCCGGCAGTGGGTCTCTTTCAGTGCAGAGCGCGCAAGTGGTGTGATTCCCACGGATTGTCCCTCGCGTTGCAGCTTGCAGCGGGGTGCAACAACCATACACTCACCAGACCCTTTTTTCCCTTTTACTAACAAAGTGACCCCCTCCATCTTTATTTGAATAGAAGAGAATAAGGGTTGTTTATGGGCTCCAACCAGTTAGGATCTCAGGTACCGGCATAATTTGTTGTGAGGTGTCTTACAAACCTCCTCATTGGCGACCACTGTGAGGCACACTGCTCTTAATTCCAGTACCAGCCCCCTACATAATAAAACCATACCCGCTGCTTGTCGTTTCTCCGCTGGTATATTTATTCTTGTTTGTTATTCAATCACTTGTATAGTGATGTCTCGTGTTAAAAGAAAAGAAAACATTAAAGCACTACTTTATAGGACAAAACTGCCTCTCTTCCAAAAATCTATGGGAATTCGTCGGCCAAACGCGTGGAGCTCCCAACTGCAACTCTACAATAATTATTTTAAATCCAATTTAGTTGGTATTTATAATAAATCTATTTTAAACGGTTTAAAAATAATTTCAGGAAAATTTACATTGAGGTTTGAATGCAGGATTTACCTACTTTTTCCTACAATTTATTTTTTTTCTTTTACGTAGGCTTAATGATTTATAGCTAATTTATAGCTAATCCATTGTTCTCTCACTTTTTAAAATGTATGAATAATAAAGCTGTTAGGAGCATGAAAAAAATGTACAAACATGCATCTTTTTTCATAATATTAATGGACACAATAGTCAAAATTCTCAGCTGTCAATGTGGCGATACCATTTCAAAAGGTGCTTTTCAAAAGATGTACATTTTAGTTGCTATATGCACTTTTAAAATACTATTATGTACCTTTAAACTTTTATTATGTACCATATAGGGATAAGTAAGATACAAATTTATATTTTAGAGTAGCCTATACCGCTTTTTTTCTGAAAAGCCGCTCATTGGCTTGTAAAACCCTCTATATAAATTACACTGACATCTTTCACTGAATCAATAGATTTGAATATTTGAGTTTTAAAATGGAAACCAAACTTTTTTTTTTCTTTTTACAAAACTAAGAGACATTGATTTAATTTGTCGTTCTGCAGATGTCTTTCAAATAGCGTTTCTCTTAATGTAGGTAGCTCAGTGAGAGTCATTTTTATGTTTGTTTTGCCATTCAGTTTTTTTCCGCCTGTTCAAGCACACGTATTGTTATAGAATTGGTCGTTTAGGGTGACTATAGGTTGTTCGTATTGAAAGCTGCAAACGCCCCCGCTTTAGCGCTGAAGCTCTTGCCTTATTCTTTTGATTGTTTCTTGGACAGGCGAGTGTCCACTGCTTCGATACAAACGTGCGGCCTGGCATCCTACAGCCCGTGATTGATGAGAGACCTATTCTTTACCCTTTCTGCCTCTTAAATGACAGCTCCTTTCACTGACATCACTCATACACAAATGTTTGTGCTGTATTGTATGGACCTCGTGGACAACCAATGGGGCTTTAACATAGCTGCACGTCTCGATAATTAAGAGGCCGATGGAAGGGGCTTTGCGCACGCGAATGGTGAGCGCTTGAATGGTTACCTGCTTTAAGAGGAGCCTCAAGGTGGCAGGGTCAACAGTAGGCCTACCTACCTCTCTGACTCCTTAATTACATGTGATAACTGGGTGCACTTTATCCAGTCACCGTTAATGGTGGAAAGACAAACGGAAGGACAAAACTAACATTAAGCGAATCATTAAGAGAGCGCAGCATGTCCTTTAACTGCTGTTACGTGTCTGTCTGTTCGTTGAACAGCAGAGGAACTGAGAAATTAGACAATTCACACAATAACTGTAATACTTTTGGAAAATTAATAGACTTTCAGAAAAAAAGGTACAAAAGCTGTCACTGGGGTGGTACCTTTTCCAATGGTTTATTAACGGTTAAATAACACGTTTATTTACCCTAAACGGGTGCATATTAGTACCTTAAAGGTAGGCTACATCTTTAAAATAAAGGTTCTTAATGGCATGTATGGTTTCATGAAGAACCTTTAACATCAATGGAACCTTTTCATTGCACAAAAGGTGCAAAAACAAGAATTGTTTACTGAAAGGTTCTTTGGGGAACCCAAAATTGTTCTTATGGCATAGATGCGAAAACCTCCTTTTGGAACCTTTATTTTTCATACATGGGTCATTTTACTACCTTTTGAAAGAGTACAAGACCAATGACGGCTTTTGCACTTTTTTCCTGAGAGTGCATGATGGCATGCATATTAAGTATAATTTAAGGAAATTAATTTAAAATATTCGTGCATTGCAGTTTTATAAATGCACATGTGGGTTTCCTTATTTATTTTTTATTATACAATTTAGTGTGCAGTAAAATCACATATTTCTGTCATTTATGTCGATTAAAGTGTATGTACAAGATATAAAAATGAGTAAAAACAAAAATATAAGAACAATGGTTTTACTTATTCTGGTCATTTATTAAGGTTCTATGACTAAAATGACTAAAAGTAAGGTTCGACTGGGACACTGACTGAGACACTATTTCTGATACAGTTGTCAGTATAGGCAGTCGCTTTGTCGACAATTTAGAAGCATGTCCTGTCTCGGTGTTTTGGGCTCAGGGGGCGTGTACTAGGGGGGGTGGCCTGTAAACAGGCCTTATCCTAAGGTGAGCTGCCTCAGCTGCGGGCGCTGGGGATGCTTAGCGCTGATTGGTTGGCGCTTACGGTCAATGGCACGCGACTATGGATGTAGTTATAAGAGTCCTCGCGTGCCGCCTTTCAAACTGAACCAACTCTTGAGCATCAAGAGGAAAGATCGAAGAGTCGGCGATTGTTCTTACAGGGCAACACCAACACAGCACAAAAAATGGACACTGTGTTGGATCCATTCACAGGCTTGGACTCCTTCTCCTCCCCTTATTTCGACGACGATGACTTCTTCACTGACCACTCGTCGAGGGACCACTTGGACACAGACGACTTTTTGGATGAGGACGTCGATTTCCTCACCAATCAAATCCAAGAATATTATAAGGACAGTCGAATATCACAGGACGGAGATTATTGTGACGTTGGCAACCTCTCTTTTTCCTCGTCGTCTTCGACTTTCTCGTACGGATGCGCTGACAGCACCTCGGAACTGTCCCCGGACGGTCCCTTGCTGAAGAGGCGGAGACGCATGAGATCCGAAGCGGAGATGCAACAGTTGCGTCAAGCTGCCAACGTCCGGGAGCGACGGAGGATGCAGTCCATTAACGATGCTTTCGAGGGACTGCGATCTCACATTCCTACTCTACCATACGAGAAGAGACTTTCGAAAGTTGACACATTACGTCTGGCAATCGGCTACATAAACTTCCTTGCAGAACTTGTGCAGTCCGACATGCCGATCCGGAACCCACACAGTGATACTTTAAACCAACCTAAAAAAGTCATCATTTGCCACAGAGGAACAAGTATGTATACCATTATTGTATTATTTCATTATTATTATTATTATTATTATTATTAAACAACCCTCGCCCTTTTTTTCCAGGATCCCCATCTCCAAATGACCCAGACTACGGTTTGCCTCCTCTCGCCGGACACTCTCTGTCATGGACTGATGAGAAGCAGTTAAAAGATCAGAACATCATTAGGACAGCGAAAGTTTGGACACCAGAGGACCCACGAAAGATGCACTTAAAATCATCCATCAACAACATTGAGAATGAACCCCCCTTTAACTTTATTTCCTAAGGCAGTGCTATTATTATTCTGTACAACTGAATTGTATGGATATATCCATGTTTTGTTAATTTGTAATGTATTATTGTTACTATCTGTGTTTCAGCTATTTAGTCTGAATTGAAGATAAGGCCACTGGCAATCATTTTGTGTCGTATTTAATTGTTTGCGCTGTAATATATTTTTCTAATTTAATACGGATTGTATGTCAAACAAAACCTATTTTTATACAAACGAAACACGAAAATCGTCTATATTTATACTGATATGATGACTCAATAAATTTGTCTAATATCTCACTCTCATGTGTTCGAATCTTTCAATGTACCCACAACAGGCCGATATAAAACAATTCCTAGGACCATATGGACATTACTATTGTTTGTTTGTTTCCTCAAAACTCGACAATAGTTTAAAATATCAAAATGATCCAAAATTAAATTAATTTTGGCAAACATGCATCACATGGTTTATACTGTATAATTCGAATTGTACAACAGTATAGCGTCAGTATATGACGATATATCTTGTAGACAGGTCATCTTTTATTCTTTGCCTATGAATAGAGTCAAATCGTGCGATTAACTGTAACTAAAACGTGATTTCTGAATAGATACTTTAATGTGAGGTGTGAAGCCCTGGATATAGTGTAGAACGACAGCTGAAAGATGTCACTATTTATCATTATGGAAATCTGACGGACCCTTGCTGTGACTCTGACAGTTTGGGTGAAAAATAAATAAATAACGAAACAGGAGAGGAAGGAGTATGTTTTAAAGTGTGGCTCCAAATTGGTAAAGAGGCATGACGTTTCCTTTGCCTTGGGCAGTTGGCCTGGGTACACTGCAGGTGCTCCAAGGCAAAATTTTCCCGTGGTATCCACTTGTGTTCTATGTACCCAGTTGTCTCTACGTCAGCTCTCGCAGTTATTAAGAGGTAGCCCAAACACATGCCCATGTCCACATGTCCAAAGTAAACTCATGAAGAGCGACTGGACGCTTATATCATGGATAGACTGAGATTGGAATCACAGGTATTTATTTAATAATCATTTTTAACATCTCAGTTGTTTATAATGTAATGTAGTTTGTCATTGATTGTTCATTATATCACATTATCAATACATTGTGTACAATCATATCATTAGTGGAAATATTATTATTGTATTACATAATTATATGTTTGTTATTATTAACTAATGTTTACTGCTTGCCAATGTATTTATTTCCCCATTTTGTTAGTTGTTATCATGTAAGTTTATTATGCGGAGATGACTATTTAATTAGTGTCAGCAATATTTCGCAAACTCCATTGTGAACGTCCCTAATGAATTGAATGAAATCTTAACTGATCGACATAATCCAACCTTTCCATGTATTAGCGCCTCATTAAACGCGTTGATTTCTGCTATCCAAAAGGCGCAGGACTAAAACCATGTAATCCCATTATGCTCATTAGAAAGTCAAATGTTACCAAGTCAGACTTAACTAAGATAAAGGACCCCAGACGTCTTACGGCGATTTCAACTATTTGCCCGTGGTAACATTTCAATTTGATTAAGGGAAGACAAAAATGCTGCTATCATTGTATTTTGGCACATCACGCTAGTGAAAGAGAGTGTTTGAAAACAGGCACAGTACAAAACCCTTAAAGCATCTTTTGGAAGAGCGCCGATGGAGCGGAAGAAAAAGGCTGATGCACTGGATCTTTTCAGGTTTCTGTTTTGTCACTTAGGGGTTTTGGCTTGGCAAAGCTTAAAAGGCGACCATTTATTGCTTGTCAGGTTTATTCCCGTTATTAGCCTATGTGTTCCAACGTCCCACAGACTCTTTTGGGAAGTCCGCGACTGTGGATGCCCGTGGGTAGAAAATGATGTTGTGCGGAACACGAATTAGAATAGCTTACTTGTTGCGCGAGCTATTACGCTACAGGGCGATCTCATGTTGTTTTTGCCCAGTCGTGGACATTTCATTAAAAACAAGCTACAAACAAACAGAATTGATAACTGTATAAAAATGTGATTTTAAATGTAGCGCTTGTCAACGTTTTAGTCATGTTCTGCGTGCGTTAAAGCAGACATATTTTGCGCTGTGAAATTTTAGCAAAATAAATCTGCTGTCGTCGTCATAAGTTTTTGAGCCCCATGTAGTCCACACCTAATTATTAAAGAAAGTGAAACGATTACGCACGGTGTCAACAATCTTAGGATGCGCACTAAGCTGGGAACGACGCCTATCAAGATTCTCATAAGAGTTAAGTCTGTTCATATTCGGATTATCCCCTGCAAAAATATGGAGGATAAAACCGAAAATCTTTGAGTCTAGTGCATTTTCATTAGTGCATGGCAACAGTGCATCGGGGTGCCAGCTGCCAGCTTGAACAAACACCAGTTGATTCCCCTGTACCCAAACTCTTTAAAGCCTACTAAATCCCCCATGTCCGAGTCGCGTCCCGGGGGTACAGCCTGATCCTCAATGTAACAAATATATCACTAATTATTTGTCCAAAAATATTACCTCGGGAGGGCACAGGCTAACAGGTGCTGTAGAAAGCCAGGCTCATCACGCACCCCGGGTAAGGGGGACTTTGTTGCCAAAGTACAGGCTGTCCAGGCGCCCCTAGTTTTACACGGTGCTGAGTCTGCAGATAATTGCCATGATATCTTTATTGCTAGGACTTTAACATCTCCGTCCCTGTCGAGTTTCTCCTCGATGCACCTGGTATTTCAAACTTGTTCTTTTTGTGCGCCTGGGTCCTGGACAGCAGCTGCTTAAAACAAGCAAAGAGGGAGGCCCGTCTCCGTCTACAACGTCTCCAAGACGTGTTGGCATGGTTGTCTTGCCTTTAATGTACCATTAGCCTTTGTGTCGACACAATATGGGAACAGTAAAGCATGACGTGCGTTATAATAAAACACATTTTCAATGATCCACCCGGATTTAGGGCGCCAACGCGAGCCAGCCGACAGTATTGTTTTGTCCTCCAAGTCCACGGGCAATAGACGCATTGCTGTGTCTTGATCAATCCATTAAATTTATGTCCACCAATTTTTCACGTGCAGAAAAAGGAGCCGAGTGCTGCCTTCTAAGCACATTGATTTCCCCGCCATCACCTGGCGCTCGGTTTAGAGGGAAGGGTAATGCGAGGCGCTTCGTCAAGTGACTCCGTTAACATAAGACCCTCACCATCCTGCTCCATTGTTTCGTCTTGTTAATAACTCATTACCCGGATTTAACAAATCCTCCATTGCATATGTTCGGTGTCTCCATATTTTGATCCGTACGATTAAGCAGATGTTACGATTGAAAACTGAAAAGTCCAAGGCTACTCATGTCTGAAAGGAGAAGCGCGGTCTCCGCGCGGGCCTAACAAAGAGCCTTGGAGATCTTCAGACAGACATTTACGACCAATAAACAGACTTCAACCTGCTCTATTTCAGCCATTGTGTCGTTTTTGAATAATTACGGTTAATAAGAATAGGTTTGTACACTTTGAATGCCAGGACCTCAGGTGCGGGGTGACATGATGAATGATGCGCCTGATTTTTGCCAAGCTTGAGAGCCCTTCTCTTGGACCTTCAAGCTGATTGAAAATATTGTCATTTCTTTAATTCACAGCATTACTTTCATTCGGGACAAAGCCGGGTGATGAAAAGCTTATGTTGTAATGAAACACACTACGTGGTGGCTGCGCTGCCTCAGAAAAGAAAGAGCGAGTCAATGCCCGGGCGCGCTTGGGTTTGTGCGCACGTAGTCTACTACATCTAAATCAAATAAAGGGAACCTTTCCAACTTTTAAAAGACCACGTTTTACCTTTATTATGTATCCATTAAGCATATGGTGCGAAAGCAGCAGCCTTTGTACTGACGAAACCCTCGACAGAGCAACCGGTGTCTATTGCGAATCATTAACTTCTTAGCAGCCAAACAGGATCCAGGGAAACAAGTGCACAAAAGCGCGCACGCGTGCAAGACTTTTAAGAAAAACAAAATATTGTTCAATTGCGCATAAAAGGAGAGAACGACCGCCTTAGACAGCACCTCATTCTATTTTGTAACAAAAGACGTCAGTTACCTCCAGAAGAAAAACTCTTATGCCATGACATTGAACCATGGAAAATAAAATATCACCAAGGCAAGTTGGGGTTTTGCGCACGGGCTAACAAGAGCGAAATGGGTAGCTGGCAGAGTTTGCTCCTCTGAAGGTGGCCTCCCTCTCTTCACCCCAAAGCTTGAATCCACTTGCAGCAGAAGAGTTGCCTTAAGATTTTTATTTTCTTGACTCACTTTTTTCTATGAGGATTCTTTATGCACTTAATGTGCTTCTTTAGAAATGTTTAGATGAAAGTGCTCTGTTTTACAGTATCTCATTAAATCTTAATAAATTACTAAAATGAAAACCTAAGTAAGCTAAATAATTTTTTACCTTGCAATTAACAGCCCATCTATGCAAAGTAAAAGTATACATATACTTACACATTAAAAAAACATTATAACCTCAAGTATTATTATTAATATCTGAAGATCGTGATTATCATCATTTTTTAATAATAGTTTTGTATATTATGACATCACGATGGTTTATCGATGCACAGCAATTCAATGAATGGTAGGCTACTGGTGTTTTTCCAAGTCACGGTCAAAGCAAACTTCAAGAAGATTTGCTCAAAAAAGCCAAACAGTTACTTTAGAAGCCATAGTTGACCGTACAAAACTTGCATTTGCCTAGTAGTGGTAATCTAGGCAAAAAAGAAAAGAAAAAAATCGTTGAACTTTAAACTCAAAACACAAGGTTCACGACTAGCCACAATAGTATCTCTGGTGCTTTATAATAACAATTCAGATTGGTCGCCCTACACCAGGGACAGCTGGCTTTGCTTGGCCATGGAACCCCATACCACCCTTGGTGGACCATACACAACGACACTGACCTTACCGCGGGGGAAGCCAAAATGTGCCTTTGACTGAATTAGCCTCAAAGACGTCTTGCTATGATCTTTGTTCGCCACAGAATGGACTGAATATTGTTCTTAATATGAGAGGCATTGTATCCAGCTTTTGCGTGCCCCATATGAAATATTACTGCTCCTTTATTCAAACTCTCGTATTTCAAGGCAGGCATGTAGTTACCGTATGCGGTTTTGTGTCAGTGCTAAAATATCCAGACCCTGCCTGTCACTTCATTTCAATGCCTGGATCCCATACTTTTATTAATGTTTTCTGCTTTGTTCGAACCCATGGCCAAGGAAATACACATACTCTGATAGTTCTTCAAGGAATAAGGGCTTAGAAACTTGAAAAATTCGGTTAACATATCAATACACTCCATTCCGCAAGGCATGCAACAGTTCCATAAATAAATGATCGAATCGTGCAAATTATGCAAATACTTTGTGTTGGTAATTTTCGTAGCATATTTTTAAAGCAGTGTTTTATTTAGGTTTTTTTTTTTACATGACAAAAATGAAAAGTAATAGTTGGCTTAAAAAGGTTCTATTTTTTCACTGGTTACAGTTTTCCTTTTTTTCCCTAACAGCAACTACTTTTCTAATTTTCCAAAAGAGCCAGCGTTCTGCCTATGAGAAGGGAACAGCTTCGCGTTGATAATTGATCCAGTTTTTTATTCAGACTTCTACCTTCCGCAAAGAAACAGAAAAGTCGGGCTAAAATGTGATAAATTACAAATATGCAAATTTCATTCAGTGGCGTTTGTAAGTGTGTCTATCTGAAAGTGAATAAGGCCTTGCAGTCAGTCTGCGCGCACTCGGGGAGCTCGGGACCCCAGGGCGCGGATCAAAGCGCCCCATTCTTTTTCATCCCCGGTATTCTCCCACAAACGATTTCGATACAATATGTTTCCATGATGCACGTCATGTGCCTGGGACGCAGAACTCGTTGCATCTTTGCACAATGCGTCGACCGCCTTTTGTTCGACAGGATGGACTTGAGAGGGTTTTCCCCCTAGTTGCCAGGTTTCTAAAGTGTAAAAGCATGCATCATTTTTCACCAGGTCTCGTTTTAATATTCACAAAAGAAAATCTATGAAAACAGACCTTTCAGTTGTTCGCTGGCATGAACCTCACTGCTGTCCAACTGATTTCTCCTATTATAAGCATTTCTCAGCGGGAAGGTATTTGCAACACAAATGCAGCTGTAACACACACACACACACAACAGCATATTTAGAGTAAAGACGTCCAGCTTTATGTCATTAATGCATAATTTCTCAAAACAATAAATTAAATCTATAAATAAAAAATATATAATCTCTTGATAATCTCTGAGATGAAAAAATTGACTATATTATTTTAATTAATTGCTTGAATTATTATTATTTCTTTATTTCTTAAGCATCCAAGTACCCTTGGTAACCCCGGCACTCCGAAAAACTTTCAATTCTCCGTTCCTCAATTGTTTTCCAGCTTTGAATGAACTGATAGCTGTGGCAGAGGGGGAGAAAACGTGTAAAACAGCAGCTCAGTGCAACTTGACCATAAGTTTAGAGTGATTGGCTGAAATGGCCTTGGGCCAGAGCTGGGAAAGCTTCCAGGCCAGACTCCCATTAACCCTCTATGGTGAAACTCTGCTGGAATCCAACACACCAGCCATCGCCATTTATCCACCAACTAATGAAACTAATTAATTTCTGGAGTTCAGCTAAAATTCCACTTTGTTGTTTTACAACCTGAGCCTGAAACCCTGTGAAAGTAGCAAACATCTTTAGTGCGATACCCCCTGCTGAGATTGTTTTAGCTAATGATATATATCTGACATCTTATAGTAGTTTCTATGGTAACAGGGCTGCAAGCAGTTCGGACCATGCTGGTCTGTTCAGTAGCACAGCAGTATGGAAAAGTTGTTTTGTGACTCTGGCAATGGACCAGTTAGTGGAAGATTACAAGGAATTAGGCCATAATCACATAATCCCTGAGAAAAGGGTCACGGCACAGTGATCAGGCTGATCAAGTCATAACCCAATAACCATCCGTTGTACATGACAGATAGTTAAAGGAGAAATTGATAATTGATTCTAAGCTTGTCCCTGAGGGTCAGTGGGGTCTGGAGAGATCAGAATTCGGAGAACAGCTCTGCAGGGGTTTGCCACAGAGCGACACTGTTTATACAGAACACTACAGCTACCAGCCAAACCACTCTGTTCTACAGATTTAGAAGGTCAATGGTACTGTTTATCACTTCATACTAAAGCTTAGAGTAAAATGAACTGTGTTTGATTTTTTCAAAGCACGTACAAAATGTAAAAGTAGAGCCCATTTCATATGATCATTTATTCTGTACAGTGTGAAGAAGCGAAATAAAGACCGAGCGAAAGCGATGGGGGCAGAGCAAGACTAAAGACTGAAATGGGTTCGAGAGCCAAGATCTTATTGTTCGGCTTCACAGCCATTGAGATCGCCTCCAAAGCTGTGCATTCCGCTGGTTTTGTGCTGTATGCGGCATGCGGAAAGCGAAAGACCATTCTTGGAGCACTCTTTACTGTGGCAGAAGAATGCATACTGTTACTCATGTCTGCACCTCTCCAACAGCTTTCAGGCTTAAGAGCTGCAGTAGACTGAGCCCATTCACAGCACAGTCAATTACAGTCAGTTAAAGTCACGATAGCCTTTGTTTTCTCTTAATGGGAGCTCTGTGTGGCTTCACTATGGGAGAAATCTAATGAATTTACTTAAAGAGATTTCAAGTTTTCTCTTTGCTTTGCTTGAAAGCATGCCAAGCAAGTTCAAACGCACTGTACAGTGCCGTGATATCTTCACTGACAAAATGAACGGACTTTTCTTCAAAGGTACGAAATAGGAATTGCCGTACATATGCTTTATTAGTGCGAGAAACTGATGGATCAATATCCTTAAATATAATAATAAGACTATGAGTTCAATCTAACTAGGTGTTTCCTTTTTTAGATATAAACTACTAATACACAATTAAAACAATGTTGTTATTGATGTACAAATATATTTTTTGAATAAATCTCATCGCCATATTGCATAATATCTTTGACTGCTCCTCAACTCTATAATTTTATTTCTGATTTATAAAGAAGTTTCATTACATCATCAAGTTTTGAAATGACAAAAACAAGCTGTGCACAGACTAAGCCATTTCTGTTTTAAATGTGATTTGAACTTCAAAAAACCTAGGGTGTTTGCCTCTTGAAAAGGGAGAAAGAACTCCAGTTTATACTTCTTCATCTTCCTCATCTGCCATGCTCAACTTGGGATCTGCAATTACATAAAACACTTAATTAGCAAATAGCTTCACAATGCCAAGAAAATCAAAATTAATCTTTTACATCAAATCAACATCTAAAATACACCAAACAAGTTGGCTTTCACAAAAAAAAAGTCCAAAATGAATAGTTTTATTTTAAATTAAGTCAAGGTAGTGCATAGTATTACCAGGCATAATATCATCACTAGTAAATCATACATTTCATTCATATTAGAGCACTTATAAATTGCGATGCACGAACTGTGGTTTTAACCATCCCAAGTCATTTTTTGTACCAATCAAGTGAATGTGAGTACTGCCCATGGGAGGGGCAACATGACATTTCCCTGGCCGCTTCAAAACAGGTCACGGACCCTCCATAGACACCAAGGCGGTGGGAGGGAGAACTTAACCACACCGTGTAACCGAATCAAACCAGTGGTTACCCCTTTTCAGCCCACTGGAATAGCCATAACAATACCATTCACTTTGCAGCAGAGAAGACATGCTCCTTTGAGACTGACTGAGAGGCTTTTTATCAACTGCAGGGCTTTGTAGCCTTTTAAAGAAATAAAAAACAGAGAGGGAGAAAGAGAGAGCTCATTTTGAAAGATGTTTATTTTCCTAACACATTTTATTTGATTTGATTGGGTGTGGCTCTAAATATAAGCTAAAAGGGTCTTAATAATGGCAGATGACAGAATATGCCGTTTTTACATGCAAGCTCAGGACTGCCCTAGTGCTGACCTAGGCCTTTCAGGTTGCTTGAACACATCAGAATTGCCATTGTTGAGGTTGATTAATTGAGTCTGATAAGTTACCATGAATGAAGATTGTTATAGTGTTTAATGTGGTGGGCCTGGGTTTGTAAATGCCTCTTTCAAATAGTTCTGCAGAAAAGCATATGGGCCAGACGTATTCATGAACAAAAAGCCAAAATTTATTATGGTTGTGTCCAAGCAGTCTTGTCCCCCTTCTTTTGATCATTTGCCGAATGACTTTGAAGCCATGCACTTGCCATATTAAAAAGGGAACATTTAAATCTTTTAGAAAAAAAGGGAGATTTTACCATTCTGCTTAAGCTTTACTCTCTTTGACAGTGTTCGCAATGTGGTTAAAAAGTTTAATACTTAGTTTATTAAAATAAAAAATGTGAACATTTTTCCTTAGTCAAACATATTTCCATTTATATCTGATTATTCTTAGAAGACAATATTAATATTTAAAACAGACAGGCAGCCTTAGCTTACATGTCCAAACAAGAGCTTGTAAAAGTGCATTTGCCATAAAAGCTTGAAATTATTCACACCAACTTAGATTGGTGACACACTGAATAAACATAATCTGCTGTGTGACAACAATGTTTGCCAACTCTTTCCAAGTGTCAAGACCCTCAGTAGCCGGTGCCTTATCTCCAGTGTCTCAATTATTGTGTGTCAGTGGTGATGTATGAACCAGATTCCCGTGGTTTAGACAGAGGCCAGCTAGCAGTTGTAGAGGTCACTGGCCAGGCCCTCTGGACAGAGGACCAGTGACCCCCTTCATGCTGACCCACTATAAACTACTGCAATGGCCTGTAGACATTTCTATCCATCCAGAGCCAAGGCTGCAAGTACAAGGCTTTTTTCAAGTACTTAAGCAAATATGCAGAGGGTTAAACATAATGTAAAAGCCAAATACAGAAATATGTTTACAATTTAAAATAAATGTTTTCTATTGAATATATTTTCATATGTAATTTATTCCTGTGATAGCAAAATTGTACTAATTTAATTTAAGAATTTACTCCAGTCTTCAGTGTCACATGATCCTTCATTCTAATATGCTAATTTTGTGCTCAAGAAAAGTCTCTTTTGAGCAATTTAATGCATCCTTGCTGAATAAAAGCATTCATTCCTTTAAGAAAATCTTAATTAAATAATTTTAAAAATAATCAAATATTAAAGTGTATTTATTACAATATCACATTCATTCTAAGTGTATAAATCAATACACTGCTAAAAGAAGAACCAATGCAGAACCAACGACACATCTATTGTCTATGATTACTGGCCTGTTGAAATCCACCGAAAGGACAGCGGTGTAATCTGGCCAGATTGATTAGTTAGCTTCTGTGCATCAGATATTTGTGTCTGAGAGCTTCTATATTGACAGAGGGTATTAAGTCTTTCAGTTATCTGGCCAAGTCATGCCTGCTAAGCTCATTAACCTAGATCCCAATCATCAGAAAGTCAATAATAGGCAAAAGAGAGATTAAAAAGTAGCTGAGGCAAGACAACTCTCTCCATCATTTCTCATTCTTGCTCCTCATGTGTCACTGCCAATATGATAATAGCGCACAAGGCAGCCTTTCAGAGTGATGGACATGTTTGGTGAAATCAATATCTTTGAACACGCTATGAACATGTTTTTTGGATGTGGTCAGTTTAAGGACAGGTTCAAGTAGATGTTTTAGTTACTGGTTTGTGTTGTTATGTCTTTCAGGTGGTCATGCACTAACCTAATTCAGAAATAGCATCTGCTCCTCTTTCACTCTGTAGGCCGATGTCCATCTTCTGCTGGCCTCCAGCACCTATACGTGGCTTAAATCAGAGGGATATTTAAGCTACAAGTCCATCACACCAAAACCAGTACAGTTGTGAGTTGAAAGGTTTCTTACCAAAGGAGCCATATTACTATAGCCCAGCCTTTTAAAAGTACTGTCTGCTGGACTCTTCTGCCGTGGTGAGCAAGGAGCATCCATCTGCAAGAAAAAGACATCTGAAATATCTCCAGTTTTCATACACATGTTGGTTTCACTTTATTTGTGAGGACATCTCATAGATGCAACTGTTTGTATACAGAGGTCATGATATTTGCTAAACTCCAACCCAAACTCTAAACCTTCACAAATCTGCTGACATCATGAAAACATTATATCAACCTTTTAATTAATGAGGGCCACTTCAAATGTCCACTAAGTCAATTTCCAACATAATTCACTATATATCGTTAAGGGCATTTAAAAAAAAAAAGTTTGGGTAACACTTTAGTTTATGGACCAATTTTCACCATCAAGTAGTTGCTCATTAGCATGCATAATACTAGTATAATGGCTGTTTATAAGTACTTATAAACACATATTAATGCCTTATTCTGCATGACCATATTTTACGCCATACCTAAACTTAACAACTAGCTTACTAAATACAGAGTCTGTCATGTACATTACATTACCATGCCAATCCCTCCGAGAGTTGTCATGACAGAACTATTAATAAGCAGCAAGTTAGGAATTGGTCCCCAAACTAAAGTGTGACCAAATTTGGTCCTCACAAGTACCTGTACACAAACACACAATTACTTGGCCAATCTAAAGGCAGAAATATCGTAGACTTACATTGTTTTATAGTTAATCATAAATACTACAGACAAATCAAAATCCACACACTAACAGAAAACTTTGCGATTTTACAATTTAAAAAATACATGTATTTGCTATATTTATATTTTCATTTTACATCCCCAGATGTCCCCAAATGGAGGATTTGTCAGATTTAGCTTACTTCTCGGGACAAATTTATTCCCCAAAATTATAGTTAAGTAACATGTACTGTATGTATACTATCATTCAAAATTCTGGGTTCAGTAAGCGATTTCTTTAAAAAAAATTATACTTTTATTCAGCATGGACACATTAATGTTGCAAAAAAAATCTTTCAATTAAATGATTTGTTATGTTATGATATTTGTTATGAATCATTTATTAAATGATTCAATGTTTTGAATTTCTATTCATCAAAGAATCTTTAAAAAAGCCATCGCAGTTTCCACAAAAATATTAATCAGCAACTTTAAGCAACAGTTTTTAACATTGATAATCATAAGAAATATTACTTGAGCACCAAATCAAATGATTTCTGAAGGATCATGTGGAGCAATGGCTGCTCAAAATTCAGCTTTGCATGACAGGAATAAATTACATTTTAAAATGTATTAAAACAGAAAACAGTTATTTTAAATTATAATAATATTTCACAATATTATACTGTTTTTACTGTATTTTTTATCAAATAGATTCAGCTTTGGTGAGTATTAGATACTTTTTTTGAAAAAATATTTAAAAAGACCCACCAAACTTTTGAATGTTAGTATACATGATACAAATACAATATACAGTATACAGTGGCAAACATTGGGTATATGTCCTTTTTAAGACGTTCTAAGCTATTTTCATGTGCATTATTTGTGTAATAAATGACATCCGGCACAGGCAGGCCTCAGTGAGGTGATCTGACTTGCATTTGTCCTCCTGGTAAATGGGGTGTGGGGTGCAGCGCAAAACAAAAACAAAACTTATGCATATTCATCAGCCTTCACAAATTGAGGCCAGAGATGAGGGGCTTAATGTGCATGCACCTGTTAAAGTCTGTTCTGGGTTAACCTCTACTGTATATGTGCTCTGTGTGTGTGCGGGACAGGCCACAGGTGCAGATTTCATTTTCAGTAAGCGATTTCTTTAAAAAAAATTATACTTTTATTCAGCATGGACACATTAATGTTGCAAAAAAAATCTTTCAATTAAATGATTTGTTATGTTATGATATTTGTTATGAATCATTTATTAAATGATTCAATGTTTTGAATTTCTATTCATCAAAGAATCTTTAAAAAAGCCATCGCAGTTTCCACAAAAATATTAATCAGCAACTTTAAGCAACAGTTTTTAACATTGATAATCATAAGAAATATTACTTGAGCACCAAATCAAATGATTTCTGAAGGATCATGTGGAGCAATGGCTGCTCAAAATTCAGCTTTGCATGACAGGAATAAATTACATTTTAAAATGTATTAAAACAGAAAACAGTTATTTTAAATTATAATAATATTTCACAATATTATACTGTTTTTACTGTATTTTTTATCAAATAGATTCAGCTTTGGTGAGTATTAGATACTTTTTTTGAAAAAATATTTAAAAAGACCCACCAAACTTTTGAATGTTAGTATACATGATACAAATACAATATACAGTATACAGTGGCAAACATTGGGTATATGTCCTTTTTAAGACGTTCTAAGCTATTTTCATGTGCATTATTTGTGTAATAAATGACATCCGGCACAGGCAGGCCTCAGTGAGGTGATCTGACTTGCATTTGTCCTCCTGGTAAATGGGGTGTGGGGTGCAGCGCAAAACAAAAACAAAACTTATGCATATTCATCAGCCTTCACAAATTGAGGCCAGAGATGAGGGGCTTAATGTGCATGCACCTGTTAAAGTCTGTTCTGGGTTAACCTCTACTGTATATGTGCTCTGTGTGTGTGCGGGACAGGCCACAGGTGCAGATTTCATTAAGGGTTACATGATTAAAGCTCCTGCCCTCTTTCAGTGTGGTAAGATCGGCTTTGATGAAGAAAAAGACATGTTTTGGTGTAAATATCATGGAAGGGCATATTTATTCAAAGTGGACAAAACTGTAGCACTCTCAGAGAAGCGACTGACCGCAAAGCTGACTGAGGCGTTGTGCAGAATGGCTTCCTGCCGCTGCAATGTCTGCCGTAAGAACATCTCATCCTTGATGGCATGGAAACTTAAGAGAGAAATAGTCAATGTGGAACAGCTCATGGAGTCAATTGAAAAAGCAATTAGAGTTACAAAGTGTACCTCTGTCTTAAAATCTCAAACTTCTTTTCCCACACCTGATTGGACATGCACAACTGCTTACTGAGCCTGATAACATTAAGAAACGATAAGAACAACAGAGGGAAGTGGAAAGAACAAGTACTGTACTCTTTTAACATTTTATTATACCTTTCGATCTCCTTTTTCTGCATTGCTTCAGTCTGTCTATGTTCTTTTATTTTTTGAACCAACTCTATATCCCCAGCAAGCTGAAGGAAAAATAATGCTAAAATTCAGATATGTTTACGCATGCGTGTAGTTCCACTTGAACAAAGTGAAGGGTACCTCCATGGTTGTATTTTCTGCTGGTTTCTGCTTCTCAAGCTTCTTGTCAATAGCTGCTTTCTGACAACAGAAGAATCACAAAACACATCCTAAAATTTCAATGCTGCATTACTGTATAGAATTTGTATGTCAATAAAGGAATACAAATAAAATGTTACTTTTGTTTCCTTGTGTTTTCATTACTGTACAACCCAAAAATTACAAATCTGTCATCATTTACTCATCCTCATGTTGTTCCAAACCTGTATTAGTTATTTTTTTCTATGTAACACAAAAGAAGATATTTTGAGAAATGTCTCAGTGTCTTTTTTGCCCATATAATGAATGTCAATAGGGTCCAAATAGCATCTTTTGTGTTTCAAAGAAGAAAGGAAGTTTAAAGCAGGTTTAGACCAAGATGATAAGTCAATAATAATTTTCATTTTTGGGTGAACTATCCCTTTAAGTCACTGAATCTGGCAACAAGTTTCATGTGCCGGTACACCTCAGCTCTGAAGAAAAGAAATAGCTTTGGAGCTTTATCTGTTTTCCCAATGGAGATTTAAATGGAGGGCCATATTCTGTGTCATTATATCAATCCGTCGCTCACAAAGGGTCATTTTAACACCAAATGTCCACTTTGTGTGGCATGTCCAATCAAGGCCCGACACAGCTTTGTGGAATGTCATGTTGGCTGATTGAGTGCGTACGTTCAGAGCAGTGTGAAGGTCAGGTCACCTCAGGTCAGCTCGGACATCCACTTTTCCACCCGTGTTCCCACAAAAAAGCCTAACAGAACGTGGGAGTCCCTTTTTAAGTTTCTCTTGGTAAGAGTGGGTTCAGAGTGTGTTGTTAGTCTAACCCAACACAGAAAGGATGTCAGTCTACCCTTTTTCTTTCATCCAACCCAAAGAAAGATTGTTCAAAGAGCCATTGTGTGCAAAAAGGAGTAGGTGTTGATTTGTGACAATATGATAGTGAGTTGCGTAAGGCCTCTGAAGTCCTCTGCTTTGAGAACAGACACTAATGAAGGCATGCTACACTTCAGTCTGTTTCCTTACTAGTTTGATGGATGCAGGATGCACATTTACAGTTTAGACATAAAATACAGATCATTCAACCGAAGAACAACCTTGTGAGAAGTTTTGATAGATTCAATGTACACTACCACTCAAAAGTTTAAAGTATCTTGAATTGTATTAAATATCTTAATGAAGAACAGTATTATTGTGAAAGATTTATTCAATATAAGATAGCAGTTTCTATTTTAATATATTTTAAAATGTCATTTATTCTTGTGATGGCAAAGCTTAATTTTCAGCAATCAATACTCCAGTCTTCAGAGTCACATGATCCTTCAGAAATCATTCTAATATGCTGATTTGGAGCTCAAGAAATATTTATTATTATTATCAATGTTGAAAACAGTTGCTTACTATTTTTGTGGAAAGTGTGATACATTTTTTTTTTCAGGATTCTTTGATGAATAGTAAGTTAAAAAAACAGCATTTTTATTTTTATTTTAAATTAATTTGTTTACCGTTTTATTAAAGAAATAGAAATCTTTTGTAACATTATAAATCCCTTGAAAGTCACTTTTGATCAATTTAATACATTCTTGTTGAATAAACATATTAATTTCTCAAATAAAAAAAATTTCTGATCCTATAAATGTTTGAAAGGTAATGTGTATTTGGGTAAGAATTTTTTTTCTAAAATGACCTGATTTTGAAATATAGTATTTCTAATCATTCAAGCACAGACCCTACGTTTATAGATCTATTGTTTGCCAAGGTAAATAAATCAAACTGTTTGCGCATTGTATGTAAGTTTGAGTCACCGTCTATAGAGGGCCAGGCACACGCCAGTTAAGATCGAGGCTTGGGCGTTATAAAAAAAAGATAAGAGTTCCACACATTTCCATAATAACTAGCCACTACAGTGGCCAAGCTCATTGTAAGGGTGCCCTTTATGAAGTGGACTTTAAACCGGGCTCATTGTCCACTTCTATTCAGCTGTACCCCATCACCCACTCCAGCCTGTCACTGTGTTGTGTCAGCTGCATGCCACATTCCACCCTCTGCTAGGCGCTGACCGCCTCCTCGGCCGCCTCTATGCGGTCACCATGTTGACAGAGTCATCATCCTGACCCCCCCAACTCTAACCTCACCCTTCCCATCCAACAGAGCCTTAAAAAGCCATGAACAAGCAAATAAAAAAGGGGGAAGCATATGTAAGAAGCCTGGATGCTATGGCCACTTTTAGGATCAGCTTCATATAAGCTAATATCATATAGTGTGTTCATTAAAAGGTATGTAAGATTAGCACTGGATATAAAAATTAATGTGTGTGTGTGTGTGCGTGTGTGTATATATTACAGTATGCAATAACTGTAATATTGCATACTATATAATATATAATAATAAATATAATAATATATAATATTGCAAAATATTTTTTACAACTTAAAATAACTGTTTTCTATTTTTAATATATTTTAAAATGTAATTTATTCCTGTGATGACAAAGCTGATTTTGTCAATGTTATCAATGCTGAAAACAGTTGTTCCACTTCAGTTTTTTTTTCTGGAAACTGTGATACATATACAATGTACATAAATTTTTGTCAGGATATTTTGATGAACAGAAAGTTCAAAAGAAATGTATTCCCTGTCTCTTTTGATCAATTGAATGCATCCTAATGGAATTTCTTTCAAAAACTTTTTACTGCCTCTAAACTTTTATCAAATAAAATCTTACTGACGGTAGTGTACATAAACATAAATAGCTTGAATTGTGAATTTCCTTCAGTTAGCAAGGTTATCATTCACATCTGTGACAGAAAAAGCATTTTTGATGTATTTTCAATGAAAAAGAAAAAGATCTGCACTTGAAGAAGGGAGAGGGGAGCTGCCATCCATCACTCAGGGCTGTTAATGAATGCATTTCACTGTTGGTACGGGTTGAATTTTAACCGCAGACTCATGGCTAAAATCAATATGACTTAGACACTGCGTGTGCACCTTATCCTCTGTCTTTGCTTTAGGACACTGATGTCTGGGGTAATGGAGAGACCGTCCACTGGTCAAGGGTTCAAGACCTCCAAACATCCTGAGACAGATAGGACTCATGTCAAGTCCGTGCCGTATCTGAGCATGCGTTCAGCTGGGTCTCATACTCACCTCCTTCATGCGTGAGGCTTCAATGCATGCAATTTCTTTCTCCATTTCCTCTTTTAAGTGTTTTATCTGCAAAAGGTAATAAAAAAAGTTATGTCACAAATGAGAGTGGACAGTAGGTGAGACTTCATGTTGTTCGCTTATTTGCAACCATCCAAAGGTTTCTTGGATATTTACACCCAGGTTAAAACTTCAGAAGTGGTCAGCCAATGGTGCTGTTGACAAGTGCAGTTGTGTGGTTGACGGGCCGTTCATTTGGGTGTCTTTTCACAGAGGCGAAGCTTGCACCCAGTTGAGCTTCACACTCCACTCAGGCCTGGGCTTCAGCCTCTCATTATAGGTCTTTCCTGCAGCCTTCTGGCTATAGAAACAAATTTTGATCAATTTGCTCCATTGATCAAAGTCACCAAAATAAAGTGGAGAAAAGCGTCATTTTTTCAAAACATTATTTCTTCACTTTACATTTTTATGCATAACCACCATGCTAGACCTTAACATTGAGTTTGTCAGTCACAGCACAAAGGGGCGGCTCAACAAAGGGTGCAAGACTGAAAAGAGGCCAATCTAAACTGCTACACTAAATATGGATAATCCTTTTCTCCCGGTGGCTCAAACAACATTAAGGAGGTCTTTATTAGTGGTTTTAACCAGGGCTTCTACATGGAGTGTGTTTGGCCACCACCTGCTCCATTAGTTCGCTTTCCTGGCCCTACCAGGTTTTGTGGCCACTCAGTATTATGTTAAGAGCCGGAAGAACATTATTGATCTGAAACTAATATGCCTCGCTATTATAAAACACTTAAAAAAAATAAAGAAAGAAAAGATTAAAAAAAACAAAAAAAACAATATCATGGTATATTAGTATATTAAATTATACAAATTAAAAATATTAAAATAAAAAAAATAAAAAAAAACAGTCTGCACTGCAGAACTTGAGTTTATGGGTTATCCATTTCAACAATTCAGTGGTAAGCTTTCTAGAAATGTACAACGTCTTTTTAAATAAATAACACATTTAAAGCAATTTAAAGTTTTTTTCAATGAATGCAACATAAATAATTAAAAACTGTATCATACAGTATATCTGTATATTAAATTATGCATATGAGCATAATAGAAATATATTAAAAATATATAATTAAAAAAACGATTTAAATAAAGAGTGCAGAACATTGCTATATTACGTTCAACAATTAATTTTAAGTGGTGAGCTTTATCGAAATTAAATCACTATGTCATCAAAATGCAAATATGTGACCCTGCACCACAAACCCAGTCATAAGGGTCTTTTTTTTTAATTGAGATGTATACATTATACACAAAGCTGAATAAATAAGCTTTCCATTGATGTATGGTTTGTTAGGATAGGACAACATTTGGCTGAGATATAACTATCTGAAAATCTGGAATCTGAGGGTGCAAAAAATGAAAATATTGAGAAAATCGCCTTTAAAGTTGTTCAAATGAAGTTCTAGCAATGCATATTACTAATCAAAAATTAGTAAGTTTTGATATATTTACGGTAGGACATTTACAAAATATCTTCATGGAACATGATCTTTACTTAATATCCTAATGATTTTTGGTAAAAAAAAAAACATCGATCATTTCGACCCATACAATGTATTTTTGGCTATTGCTACAAATATACCTGTGCTACTTATGACTGGTTTTGTGGTCCAGGGTCACATATGTGATACATATGAGCATATTTGGAAAATATACATATATTTCTTCTATACTTTAAAGAAAAAAAATGCATTTTTACCTTTGGTAAGTACGGTATAGCAGTAGATTTTTTGTTTTAGTTGTACTGCATAAATATAAACCTAAGTAAACTAACTAACTAACAAGCAACAAGTGACAATAATAAACATCTGTATGCATAGTTTTCTTCACTCTGCTGAAGAGCTGTGCTAATATGAGCGTTTGATTGCAGGGTAAATTATGCCAGCTTTGACAGGACCCTTGCTGCTTGTCTCCCAGCAACCCTGCAAGGCCAGAGGGAGACTTTTAACCTTCTAGATTCTGTGTGGCCGAATTCAATGGCTGAGTACCATAGAGTCTTTCACACTCTTTTTACGTTGTCCTCTGTGTTCATATTTTAATTCCAGCCATTGTGTGGCAAACTTGGTGCATATTGTTCCTCGCAATCAACCGCAGACGCTGTGTAAAATGATACTTGCTAACCAGTGCTTGAATACATTTTGTCTGTAAAACTGTTTAAGTATGTAAATGAAAGATTCTGTGTTTTTAAATATTTAAAATTGCATTTAAAGGTTTGGATGGTAAAATAAAGCAACTGGCTGACATTTGAGCTCATGACTTATGAATACAAGGCAGCAGTCCAACTTAGAGCGCATTCAAAATGCACAACAAAGCACTCTGACCACATGGTTTCTTACTGTAGTGCAATAATATAAACTCTGGCATGGCCCCAATCTTAACACCACACAGTGCTACTTCACACACACTTCAGCTTTACTGCACAAAAGATAAAACACTAAATAAACAATACTATATCAATACATGTCAAAAACGCTGCACCACGTCCATTCACCAAATGTTTTACCAATATTAACATGCTACAATGTCAGCTCGGTGCTTCATATCGTCAGCTTGATCACATATCATAAAATAATTTAGATCTCCCTCATGCACCAGTTGCTGCAGAGCATTTAATTTATGGTAATTTGCTCCACTGGTATGCTTCTCTCTGCTCACACGAGTAAAACATGCAAAATTATGAGGGACAGCATTGTCTAGGCTGTAAACCTCACATACTGTATGCTGCCCTATTTATCTTACATGTCACACAGCAACCATTCCTGGTAAGGAGAATTATTTCCTGAGAGAAACAGGAAAACCAGTGTATGTAATGAATAATTATATAATATATAACTTTACACAGAAAATGTTAGTTTTAGAAACTGGTATAAAAACAATTTTCACTCAGAAATTGCTAGTAAATTTTACAAACAATTACAAAGAAAATGCAAATTACACACTGAATTAAATGTGACATTAAGAAGTAGAAAAAAATCTAATATTTTCTTGTGAAACATCTTTGCTTTATTTGCAACTTTGAACTTTTTTACAATGTTACTGTAATGCATTTTTTTGCAACTTTTCTAAAGGTGAACATTTTAATGTTTACTGATTGGCCCCATTTACTTCCATTGTGTGTGTAATATAAGTGCTTTTGGTTTTTAAAAGAAAGCATTGCACAAGTTGAAATGAATTTTGTGGCAATCAACATTGACTGTTTCTTAACTAGCACTGAACCTAGAATTTTTTGTATGTTTCTATTGACTATCTTTGGATTTACTGTACACCACACTGGTCAACAATTGTTGTGTTTAATGGTGCTATAATGGTGCTATATAAATAAGTTTAAGTTGAATAATCTTTTAACAAAAGTAAAAAACCTCACCTTTTCTCTGCCACTTTCTCTTTCAAGGTTTAACTGCATTTTCAGTTGCTCATGTTCACCTGTCAACTGCAATAAAATGAAATGAAAGTGTTTTAAATAAAACAAATGCAATGGGCATATAAGGATGTTTCTGACTTTCTTGTGCACTATATAATTACTATATACCTTTTGAAGGGCTTTTTTGCTGTCGTCAGCCTCTGATTTTAACTGTGCCAAATCCAGAGCTATAGACAGAAAAAAGAGAGAACATTTGAGAGAGAACACAAAAAAAGACCCAGTCCAATATTCACTCCCACAACTTGTCACAATATCAAGAAGAGAAACAAAGGCTGATGCCGGGAGCACAACGACAGGATATCCACTCATCTTTGTTCATCTTTCGCATCTTGGGTCAGTGGACTGAAGCCCGGTCCTGGCCTGCGTGACCTGTTCTGGCTCAGGGTCCTGACAAGCTTCTGACCTGGTGCATTGCTGCTGACATGTCCACTCGCATGCACTGACCAAACACAAGCCACTAAGTTCAAGGGCCAAGTGTGTGTTAGTGCCCAAGTGCATTTATTTCCATAGAGACTTAAGACCTGGACAGCTCTTATCTTTAGTCACAGCCCATGCAAAACGTTTTAGCAGATGGTTCTTCACATTTTGAATGGGAACACGTAAAGGGAGTTTATGTTCCAATGAAATGGATGATATGTTGTTTTGGAGGATTTTAAAAACCGATGTGTTCATAAACGTAAAATACCCAGACGGTTACCAAAGTTACATAAGCAATGAATGAATATCAAACACTATGAGAGATAAAGGCCTGACCCTTGAGAATACACCTGTCTTGTGTTTGCTTTCTCCTCACAGACTCCCACAGAGTGTGAGATGATAGCTATGGTCTGACAAGTGTCCTCAAACATTGCGTTCTGAATGCTAACTACATCACACACAGAGAAAGATAAGAGAATGTGTCTATGTTTCCAAAACAAGCATTCAAGACAAATGTTTGTTTTTGTCCCAAAAAGCATTTGAAAAAATGCAAGCACCTTTTTTTGTGTGTGGTTTATCAAAAAAGGAATTAAAATGTGACATGTTACCCAGCCTCTGCTCTTTGGATTCCAGGACTCGGTGAACTTCTTCCAGTTCGACGTGCAACGAGTCAATGTTATCTTTTAGCTTTTCATTCTCTGACTTCAGTCTGCTTTTCTCGGGGTCCTCCACTCCCTCGGAGCCGATCTGAAAAATGACACAAGTCCTTTTTAACTTTCCCTTTACAGCGCAAAACAAAAGCCACGCCGCTCAAGCTGCGTGGCAAATATGAGTGCCATTCAGGCACAAAGCAATCGTACAACTTTCTGCCTCCTACCATTTCCCCCTGAATAATAAAAAGCAAGAAACAAAAAAAGCAAACACATTTAGAAGAGGGCGATCTCTTTTTTTTCTCCTCTTCTCTCTTTCGGCCTTTTCTTCTCGCCCGGAAGAAAGATGGCAGCACATTACATACAAAGCCCATAATTCATGGGGACATTTTTATTGACAGGAATAATACACATCATACTGTTTGTGTGCCCCTGTCATTCAGGTCAATTTATTCTGGAAGTCAAGGAAGGCAGCTGGGGCCTATCAACCCACAGTCTGGGCTCTGCTTTCTAACAAGCTCGGCAGAGCCGGGCCGTGAGGGGGGCGATTGGAGGATGGCTGAGCAGCCCCAGGGGGTTCGCAGAGAGCACAGTTTCCCGGGGGGGGCTTGTTGCCTTTGTGCTGTCCCTCAGTAGCAGCGCTGCCAGTGTCACCAGGATCACATCACATGTCAGCGCACTGAAGTTTGCAGACTGGGAGCCGCATGGAGCCCATCAGGTTCCTGTGATATCCACGCAGTTGGCCCTCTACTTTGTACCGCAGCAACCATTCATGCCCCGAACATTAACAGGGCTTTTGCATGCCTGTCACACTTAAGATTGTGCAGGCGTTCAAAGGCTTTCAAAGGGTTTTCTTCTTTTTTCCCACTTTATTCACTCCATCTCTCTCTCACTCATTCATAAAGGAAGTAAATTGCAATCATAAAGAGGTTTTGATTGCTATGAGTTTATTTGATGTTTGGCGGTTTTCCTTTTTCGTCACATTTGGGATTATCTCGAATGAGCCTTGACAATATACACTCTCAGAAAAAAGGTAAAAACACTGTCACTGGGGCAGTATCCTTATGTACATTTAAGGTATATGGGTAAAAAAGGTACATTTTGAAAAGGTACCATCACAGCTTTTGTACCTTGAGATTGCGTCGTTTTAGTCACACAGAATTAATGAAATGTTTCAATTTATGACATCTTGCATATGGTTGATGATTGTTTACTATAGATTTAATCCCAGAATAAGGAGCCATATGTTATGAATGTGACTCCCCAAGTGTGACGGTCAGATGATAATGATGATGTACATGTCATGGACCAGGATTACTCTATCACAAATAGGAATGTGCATCGGTGCATCTAGCATGACAGAAATATGACTCCATGCGGGGTGGTCACCTCAGCCCAAACATCACCCACCCTTCAGCTTTCCCTCCCTGTTTCACTGTCATCTTCTAGGGAGAGACAGTATTAACTTTTGTTCATAGATACTGAGCCTAATTTTTCCTCCTCAAAAATATATTTTATACTCTAAGGAACACCTTCCTGCCCTGTTTGAACACCCCAACCTTTAACTCTGGCTCCACCATCTGCTGCAGTAACAGAACTACAGGTGATTAGCCATGCATCTCTCCTGTGGGCGTGAGAGTTCTCATTAGCACAATGAACAAAGCTCGAACTCCGCCGGGCTGCACTCATTTGTTACACTTTGAGTGGCAGGTTTTGTATGGCCGTTCTCCTGGCCATCTGCCTACACAAGCAGCCGCTTTGGTTGGACAGAGCTCAGACACTAAGGGTGAGAGATAACTCTCTGAGGCGGAGTGAGAGGGGCAGCCTATTAAAAAGGCCAATAATAGACAACGCACTTATTGGCACCTGATAGCTTATTTATGTTGCATGTAAACCCCTTTCGCAAGGGCATAAAGGTGAGTAATTGATTTCACTTTGTGGAACGCAAGAACCTGCTTATTAGTGTACAGCCATGGGGCCGGACAACTCCCAAGTGCACTTCAGGCTTTTTGTAATCTGTCTCTAAATGTTTGTATCTCAGGGGATACATCGCCCTTTTAGAATCAGAATCAGAATCAGAATGAGCTTTATTGCCAGGTATGTTTACACATACGAGGAATTTGTTTTCGTGACAGAAGCTTCCACAGTGTAACAGAATGACAGTGACAGTTTTAGGGGTATAAATCAAGATATAAATCATACATATAGACTGTGTGACTTTGTGGCTTGTGTTTTAGAAAATCAAATCTTTTTGTAATCTTGACAAAACACATATCATTGGAACGGTCTGACAGTCAAGATTCCATATTTGGTGACTGTTTTGTAATAGATGTGATATTGTGACAGAAAATGATTGATTTGTGACAGAAAACTGCATTAGAAAAATTAAGTTTGGGTGTAACCCAGTGGTTATTTTTGGTATAGTGCCCAAAGAAAATCTCACAGGAACCACAATTTTTGTGATATCAACTTCAAATTTGGAACATAAATCGGTTAGACACATGGCTTTGATTTTATAGCAATTTTAGAGTGCAACATATTTTACAAAATATTTATTTTATATAAAATAAAAGCAATTAGTATACTACATTATCTTTACTGTAAACTTAAACTTTTATAACTTTTTTATACTTTATTTTTTTTAAATGCTTTCACTTCAGCAATAATCTTTAATTCTTTAAAAAGAGACCAACGTTAGGTCTGTACTCCAAAAAATTCAGGAATTACAACCATGCTGTAACAAGTATTGATAAACATGGATGGAAAGATGGAAAATAGCATTAAATTAATTTTCTGATCATGTCTCTTTATGGGTTTGCCCTTTTTAGGGTTAAAGATAAATGCACTACTGGCCAAGCAATTCTTCAGCGTGAAGGCTGCCATCAAAAAAGGACAAAAACAGAAAATACTGTACATAAAATATAAATATGCAGAAAATAAATGCAATTGTAATGTATTATTTAATTCAGCAAGGACACAATACATTTATAATGTTAGAAAAAGATTTCTGTTTTAAATTAATACAAATTAACACGATGGCAGCTAGCCGTGGCTGTACGCACCTGCAGCAAAAGGAGCGCTTCCTACAGTTTTTCTTTAGTTTTACATATTTTAAATTAATATTCATCAAAGAATCATGAAAAAAATTTATCACAATCTCCAGAAAGTATTAAGCAGCACAACTGTTTTCAACATTAATAACAATAAGTACCGTTTCTTAAGCACCAAATCAGCAAATTAGAATGCTTTCTGAAGGATCATGTGACAATGAAGACTGGAGTAATGGCTGCTGAAAAATCAGCTTATTATATATGTAATACATTTAAATAATTACATTAAAATAGAAAACTGTTATTTTCATTGGAATTATATTTCACAATAATACTGTTTTTACTGTATTTTTAATTTTAAAAAATGCCTTGGTGAGCATAGGAGACTTATTTCAAAAACATCCTACCAGCCCCAACTTTTTGAACAGTAATGTATGCATTATTTTGCAAATTTTCACAACATTCTGTTTGTATCCCTTTTTTTGCTTACTGGTTCTTTCACATTGCTTCATTGTGTAGATACATACATACATACAGGGCTATATTTAAACCAATTAAACTGATTATTGTACACAGGTTTTTTCTGTTATGAATGGCATTGAGTCTGTACCTCATATTTCTTTAGCTGTTCAACCATCCACTCAATCTTCAAGTTCTTCTCCTGAAGCTCATTCAGAAGGTCTTTTACTCTTCCATCAGTAACATCACAAACCAGATCCGTCTCTTCTTTATTCTTGTAAAATTTGGGCCATGCAAGATTTTATTATGAAAGATTCATTGAGAACTTTGTAAATTATATCAAATTAAAACAAACATACTTTTCACAATATGTTAGTTGATATTACAAATTCATTAAAAAGCTTACCTTATAGCTGGCTTTGATCACCTGCATAGCATCTGAGAGCTGCTGCTGATAGCTTCTCCGAAGAACCGATAATTTCTTAAAGTAAAACAGACATTAAAACAGACAGTAGAAACATGATTTATTGCTTATAATAGAAGTAGCATTGTGTACAAACCTCTTTGTGGCAGTTCTCCAAATTCTTGATTTTATCCTTCATACTTGCATAAAGGGCATCAGATTCATCCTGCAGTTTGGTCTCATACTGCAAACGTATTATTTTCAGTTTCTTTTCAGTGTCTTCTTTTAACATGTTCATTTCCTGAGATGCAATCAAATATTTTAAAACACGTAAAAGAATAATATGGCACTAGCAACACCAAGGTTATGGTTTATACAGTATATCCAACTTATCAAAGACTGTAAGTTGCTTTGAACAAAAGCATCTGGCAAATAAATAAATGATAACATAAATTATAACAAAAACTTGCTACTATTCATTCAGTAATTTCCTTTTGTCTTTCTTGCTTTTTCAATAGGAAGGTTACATCTCCTTCCCAACTACAAATAAATTATTTTTTGTGAGTTATGGAACTAGAACATGCATTTAGTAGAGCATTTATTCAGCTGTAAGCCTGCTTATCAATATGTTTAACTCTGCAGGCTAGAGGATTCCTTGTGAAGGCACTGTTCTTCACCACAAAGCCATCATATGCCCTCTCAGCGGGTCACCTAGGCGGCCCGCAGTGAGGCCACTCATAGCTAAAGTTAGAAGAATCTTGAACTAATAAGATGAAAAGCCAGCAGCATGAATGAATTCACTGAGCATATCTGGGGGAATGCACCGAGTATAGCAGCTTTCAATGGGCCTTTTTTTTAACGCAAGACAAACTTGCATTTATAAAGATGGCTGCAGATTGATTGATAGCTGACAGACTTCCTGCTTCCTATTTTTGTGGTTAAAAAAAAAGTTATATGAACGGACTAACCTGGCCATTATAAGGGACTATTTATCTAGTGGTAGCAGATACACACCTTCATAAGCTCTGCAGTGTTGGCAGCGAGTTTCTTTATATTTGGCAGCTCTGACTCGTCAGTTTGGACACAGGCATCTTGTCCAAAAAATCCTGCTCTCAGCTGGTTTGACAGAGCATATCTGAAGAGTCAGAAAGATCGTGTGGTGAAATGAAGTGCAGATCCTGCGTTACTGAACAGATTAGTTTAGCATAGTTCACCGGCAAAACTTAACTGAAGTTGGACTTGGCTCTGGTGGTTTTCAGCAACTTTAAAGCTTGTTTGCAAGAGAGCAGAACTTCTTACCGACGTATTTCCTTAATCTCTTCTGAAATCATCTCCTCCTCGGCTTCATCCGCAATGCTGTCTATTCTCTTTTCGATAACGTCCATGAATCCAAACATAAACGCTATCGCACAACGTTTGACTACAGATTTCGGCTGCGCTACGGTTGCCGTAGCAACAGAAACTTAACAGGACGCCAACAACTCTCACTGTAACCTGAGCCGTTTTGTGCTGGACTCACATGTAGGATACAGTCGTTCAACTTAATTATTATTAATAAAATTAATCCAATGTATTATTAATAATATATTAAAACAGTCGCACTTTCAAAACCTATAAGATTATACAGCTGAAACATCTAGATCAAATTTACTTTATTTAATTTACTGTAACAATGTAAGTTTTTTAACTTTTTAATCAGTTTAACATATCCTTGCTGAATAAAATATTAATTTCTATTGAACGTTAGTGTAGGCCTATATTGTTACAAAATATTTCTATTTTAAATAAATGCTGTTCTTTTTAACTTTTGATTCATCAAAGAGTCCTGAAAAAAAGTATCACAGGTTCCAAAAAATAAATAAATAAATATTAAGCAACATAAATGTTTCCAACATTGATAATAAATCAGCATATTAGAATGATTTTTGATGGATCATGTGGCACTGACTGGAGTAATGGCTGCTGAAAATTCAGCTTTACATCACAGGAATAAATTATATTTTAAGTATTTTAAAATAGCAAACCGTTATTATAAATTAATAACATATAGTTAACATATTTTTGATCAAATAAATGCAGTCTTGATGAGCATAAGAAACATATTTGAACAACATTAAAAATCTTACTGATTTTATATATATATATATATATAGGTATAGGGATATACAGTATATATGTGTGTGTGTGTGTGTGTGTGTGTGTATAAGGAAAAAGCATTAAATTAGTTTAAACCCTCTGGATCCACTTGTTAGCAGAACAGATATTGACATATGGAATTACTAGTGAAATTCGGAAGCCTATTAACCTTGATTAGCTCTAAACAGCTCTCCTAATTCACCATGACAGCAGACAACTAGGTCTCTGTGTTTATTAAGTAATTCTAGTCAATTCATATATCAGACTGAAGACAGACAACAGACTTCAAATTAACTGGTTTACCTCCTTAATATATTTCAGGGGACTGTTGTGCACTTTCATGTGTCTAATCACAAAGCCCACTCTTCATTTTCAGACAAGGAAAAGTCCATTAAAATAGATTAGTCTGCCATAGTCTGTCTAGATGGCATAATCTCTTTGAGTCTGCTTAAACAGCATAATCCCCAATACTGAAATAAACTCCCCTGCATGCTGTAAACTGTACCCTGAGTGAAGCAGTCACAACAGCAGACTCTTGGTATGTCCCCTCCCCCTCGTAGACAGCGTTGCTTGTACTGTAAGAGTCTGCCCTGGGGCAAGCCAATATGGCCCTTTAATTAATCTGTGTATTCCTCCTTACTAGAGTTAAGGGCTAATAGTGTTGATTTTTTGGCTCTGTTTTCACTGCATGCAGATTTCTGATCTTCATTTTGCATGTGGTCCAAAACAGTTTGTTATTTAATGCTGCTCCAATTGAGAGCCCTTATGATCAATAACGTATGCATCATTGAGTACCAGTCAGGCGTGAAGTGAGAGCAACCGTCTTGAACATGTTTGTTTAACACATACCTCCTAACAGACTAGAGACGGAATAAATGTTCCCCGATACCAAAATATACTCCCCTGCATGGTGTAAGCCGTACCCTGAGTGAAGCAGGCACAACAGCAGACTCTAGGTATGTCCCCTCCCCCTCGTAGACAGCGTTGCTTGTACTGTAAGAGTCTGCCCTGGGGCAAGCCAATATGGCCCTTTAATTAATCTGTGTATTCCTCCTTACTAGAGTTAAGGGCTAATAGTGTTGATTTTTTGGCTCTGTTTTCACTGCATGCAGATTTCTGATCTTCATTTTGCATGTGGTCCAAAACAGTTTGTTATTTAATGCTGCTCCAATTGAGAGCCCTTATGATCAATAACGTATGCATCATTGAGTACCAGTCAGGCGTGAAGTGAGAGCAACCGTCTTGGACATGTTTGTTTAACACATACCTCCTAACAGACTAGAGATGGAATAAATGTTCTTTAATTTTCTTTTTAATTGTTAAATTGTTAGTTCAGTTTTGTCTGATTGTAATTTTCACCTCAAGGTTTAATGTTGCATCAAAATGCTTGTAGTTTGTATACAACTTTAAATTGATATTGAACATAATGTGCTATGTAAGAACAATTCAATATCTGCAGGCAAACATAATATCATAAATTATATTTTGTAGATATATTTAAAAATGGACTATTTGGAGTAAGCCTTGTGTGGTAAAGTGTAAATTGTATGTTATTCCTCCATCTTGAGCATGATGAGATACTGAACATGCATTAATTTCTATGTGATAAAAATGAACAGATAAAAATGAAAAAATGACAATATAACATTTGTAATGTACAACAATTCTTAATTTAAATATAACACAAATATATTTTGTATTTTTCTTTAAAAAAACACTATATATTTGTTAGCAGCAGAGTTATTTTAGTGTCATTGATGTACTATTATAGCTTTTATTAATATTTTAATTAGTTTTTGGTTTTATATTTTCATTTTCATTTTAGTTAAAGTTTTAGGAATTTTCTGTGTTTTTGTATTTTTTTAAAATATATTTGAATGAATTTCTATTTCAGTTTGAGCTTTAGTTATTTTATACATCAAGTTATATTTTAATTTTAAATAAAGCTTCAAATAAAGCATATTTTATTTTAAATAACAAACGTTAATTTTATGGTTAAAGTTTTACGTTAACTTTAATAATAGCAGCTGTTTAGAACCTGGTCTGAATAGTTCTGTGTCATAATGATGAGGCAGACATAACTTTACAGAAAATGGAGGGTATATTTATGAAGCCAAGTCAAGCAACAAATTCCCTAAGACATGGCCCACCAGCTGACAATGGAAATCAGCCTTAATTAATTTAGTTTGATCCATCCCTTCGCAGAAGCCTTGGGGCCCCAGTGTG
>NW_015639526.1:254645-263972 GCF_001515625.1 Sinocyclocheilus rhinocerous | reverse complement strand
TTTTTTTTTTACAACCTAAATGTAGGCTATTTCAGAAACTTGCAACCCTAAAACTTTATAAAGAAAAATATATATATTGTCTGCTTAATGCACAATTGTGGACTCTTTATTTACATACTTCCTATTTAATTTGTTATCAATATATGCACAGAAGTAATCACAGTAATAATCCCCATATTTACTAAAAACTGTGGAAAATAGGTCAGTGGGCAGTCAGTCTTTTTTTTTTTTTTGCTTAACTTTAATAATAGCAGCTGTTTAGAACCTGGTCTGAATAGTTCTGTGACATAATGATGAGGCAGACATAACTTTACAGAAAATGGAGGGTATATTTATGAAGCCAAGTCAAGCAACAAATTCCCTAAGACATGACCCACCAGCTGACAATGGAAATCAGCCTTAATTAATTTAGTTTGAACCAACACTTCGCAGAAGCCTTGGGGCCCCAGTGTGAGCCTGAGCAGAGCTACATGCTGAAAGAGGAGCTGTCACACTATGAACTCCATTCATGAGGACCATTCTGAGGAAGAATCAAACTAATCTAATAGAATGACTGGGAATGGGTGCTCTCGAACAGGACAACAAGATCATTATATCGGTCTATTGACACTAATTTATGCAAATTAATAAAATGCTTCAGAGATGTATTTATATATTGCACATTTATAGATGTCAACATGACACTCAACAACATAAATAGATAAATGACACAGACTCTCATTAGTTTGCACGCAGGGGTTCAGTTTCATGGAGCTTCTCAGTATTTGCCATGCCAACAAATGGCAGCAGTGTCATTGTAAACAGTTCATTTTAGGATGATTTCAGCTCATCATCAAGTCTGGAGTCTGATCATCACTATTCTGGGTGACTCTATTCTAAAAGTAGGCACAAGTACAAAGTCGATTTTTGCTGCCCTCCACTGGTTGAAACGCCTCAACCTCCAAAAGAATTATGGGCAGTCAGTCTTTTTTTTTTTTTGCCCCAGCAGTCAGAAATGGGCAGGCTGCCAATTAATCCCTGGTCATACTATAAAATTGTCATTAATTATGGATTGTGGTCATTAATTGTTATATATATTCTAAACAGTAAAATAAATACCTTTACTTTCATATTGTTTAAACATAACAAAAAGAACATGACAAAATGTCAAAACAAACTTATATATATCAATAAATTATGTATAATGATAAAATTATGTACAATGGAATAAATGAAGACTTTTTTATTATTTTTTATTTCTGTTTTATTTCCATTCATTGATTTATTCATTTATTTTTCCCCCCATTTTTTATTTGTTTGTTTGTTTGTTTGTTTGTAGGACAATCTAATAAATAACTACTGTGTGATTGACCTATGTCATATTTATTGAAAGCCACAACACAGCAGACACACAGTGCAAAAGGGACACAGATTTTGGATGAACCCCATGGGATCTAATCAGGGCCAGATTGGTTAGGAAACCAAGACAAGACATGCCAGCCCCCAGAGAGAAGACCACTGGGAGGGGGAAAACATGATATTAACAAATGGCCTCTGGTGACATAAGCTAAAACTCCCCTTCTGAATAAACAGAGAAATTAATTAGTTAGAGTTGGCAGCATATGACAGAAGTTCAAAATGGCATATGGCATAAGTTTGCTTATTGCTGATGCAGTCTTGCCCTAGAGAAAGTGAGAACAACTAGGCTGATACAGAAATAAGCTGGATAACAAATGCCATGATGTTATCTGTGGTTTTAGCTGATGCTCCTGACATTACGTATTTTAATTTTAAGTGTTTGGACATGCTTTGCGGAATCTTAGGCTTCGCTGTATCCGACTGTTTTCTCTAGAGGGCAGTAGCTGACCAGGTGTGACATGTTAAAATTGAGAATACGGTCATTCTCATCAAACTTTTTCCAGAACTCTGCTGTGTAGGCAAAATTCATTATATTAATATACTTATACAGCTTTTGAGTGCAAAAATCGTTATTTAAAAAACATATTAAAGTATCTCTAGAAATATGCTCTGGTCAAATGCAGGCATTTATAATTATTCACTATCATTTGAACGTCCAGAAAATGAGCAGCAGTCCTAACCGGATGGAATCTAAAAAGACTGAGAATAAATTGCTTATTTGACACTTTTTAAATATCTTTAGATCTGTTAACATTAGGGGCAATTGTAACTCCTTTTTCCCCCCCCATTTTCCTGCATAATTCAGACTACTTGAAATACAATAGTCATCTTTTGATACAAGAAACAAATATACTTTAGGTGCTCTAATTAATAATACAATACTATAATATTAAATTAAATGCAAGAAGTCAGAGAGCTACAATTGCCCTCTTGGTGGGGGTGATTGTAACAGTGTTTGGGGGCAATAACACTGAAAAAGAAATCATATTAACCCACTGCATCTCAAATAAAATCCTACCTCAAAGTAATCACTTTACTGCTGTAGTATCTAATAATGTTACTATTTATTTTTTATTTATTTTATTTTATGGTTCAAATTCTTTTAGATGTCAGGCATATGCATTGAAAAAGCAAAAGTCTATTTCTATTTTGAGATGAGATCATGTGGCGATAATATTCATTTTATTTTATTTTTTTTATTTGTTTTTAAAGCAACACATTTTGTAATGTAATGTGTAACGTCTCGGTTACGTATGTAACCCTCGTTCCCTGAAGGAGGGAACGGAGACGTCACGTCGATGATATAAACACTAATCATTTTTAAATGTAGTTTTGCATTTAAATATATTCATTTTTTTAACAGAAAAGTATGTCAAACTTACACTGGGCCATGTGTGTTAAAATTGCCCCCAATGTTGCAGCCATGATAAAAAATCTTGCTAGCTAGCCAATAGCCTAGAGATAAAATATAAGTTTAAATTTGCAGTCATCTAAACTTTAGACAACAGAAGAAAAATACTGTACATCCAAAAAGTAACTTTCATATCTCAAAATCAAGTATTTTGTTAAAAACTGCTGAGGTGAAATGCTCCTTTTTCACAGGCATAGAGAAAATACTACTGAGCATGTGCAGATAAAGTGTCATCACTCTAGCTTGTTTCTGATTGGAGGAACTGAGTGTGTTACAACTGCCCCATTACAATTGCCCCTGTCTCTCCTATACTATGCACAGTGTATTTTTATCTGACAGGAGCAGGAGACAAACCAACAACCATACCACAAAACATCACAGATTTCCGAAAACTAATACTAATCTCTGCAAATATCACTTTTTTGAGGATGATGCCTATCAAGGAGCTGGCGTTTGTCATAAGAATATTAATAAGGTTAGCATGGTCCAGTCAGCCTCTACTGGTAAATGTCATAATTACACCATTCTGAGAGGCAAAAAGCAATCAAAAGTGTCCGTATATTATACTGAAAAAAGGGTCTCAAGCTAAATATAAATCACAAAAATGTTGTTATATTTTAGATTTACAGTGAATGTTTTTGTTGAGGGCTCTTGACATTGTGCAACTGTGACATATAATTGCTTAACAGTTTGATCAGTTTTCTATAGCTGTGATCTAGGATGCAAATTTGTGAATATAGGCCTATAGCTTGAAGATTTCTTGTTTTTTCAGTGTTTTTTTTTCAATGTCATCCTTAGAGTGTGCCACTGTGTGTTCTATAAGGTTGCAGTTCTGATATTTGCCAGTGAATGCCCACCATCCCTCTGGGATTTTAAAAAATCCTGTTAATGCTCAAATTGTGCCAAGAACCTGCTCAAAGAGCTGATATCTGCTCAAACTAATGGCTTCTGAGCACAAAGGAGGTCCTTTGTTCTCTGCCAGTGTCTGATTATGAAAACAATGTGCCAAGAGGTACGTAATTGAAATGTTGCTCACTGATAGACACACAGCTTTTTTGATGCAGACTATTTCTGAAAGAGGCACAAGAACGTCTGTGCAACATCTGCCAACAAACTACAGCTTTGACTACTACTGTGAAAGACTCCACTGATTGAACTCCCCTGATGATTCTAATTTAAGCACATTAATGCCTAAGACACAATATGAATTAAACTTTTATCTGTAATTGCAGGTAATATTAACAAAACAGTGTATCTTTTTTCACTGAAATTTTTTTTCTTTTACTCACAGCTGCAGTTTGGATTGGTACTTGCTGTTATGAAACTGGCCATAACTACATCCTACAATTTCAAACTAATTAATTTCCATGACTTTTCTAGTAGTTTTGTTTGTGATTGCTAGATAACAGTTTTAAAAAGAGCAATTTCCAGCCATATACTGTATATTTTTTCTAAGTGCATATTTGAGTAAAAAAAAAGTGAGAATCTATTTCCTGTGTCATTTTCTCCTCAGCCTCCAGCTTGAGTCTGACATAATAGTGTGAGTCACTGTTTTTCTTTATGTCCGTTGAACTTTGTGAGACTGACAAGACGTATAAGTCACCATCAGTGCTGGGAAGGTTACTTTCATTTTAAAGCAGTCACCACAAAATCAGACTTACTTTGAGATCGTTCTAAGGTAAAATACTTAAAACCATAACAAGAAATAATTTAGTAGCTATGATACTGTTTTTGAAATCAAATATTTGCATAGTAATGAGGAAACACTGGCATCTAACAATGCCTTGGGGACATATAGGCTACATATTAGAAAATAGAAAATAAACAGTTATCAAATAAGCATGTGTCCTATTCTGTGTCCTGAACTCCTGAAACACTGGTGTCTCATATTTTAGAGCAGTCAATGCAATTTATGAAAGAAATCAGTTAAATCTGTATGTGGGTGTGTGTAAAAAGAAATTCAGATGTAACCCCCTTTGTAATTGTTAACATTTTCATAAGTAACTAATTTAATTACACATTTTTTCTCAGTAACTGTAACTGATTAGAATTGCATTTATTTTGTAATTAAATTACGTAATTTAGTTACATGTAACTAGTTACTCCCCAACACTGTACAACTCCATTTATACAAACTGATTATTTTAAGCTGCAATGTATTTGTACTCTGGACGGTTTGGTTCTCTTTAATAAATATATCCCAGTCTTTTCAGGTTAATGATGGGCCGCCAGGTATGAGTCATTTTTGGTGATTAAATTAAAAGAGTTTTCAACATGATAGAAATAGTTGTCTCTCCAACCCCCACAGTCTGCTCTTACCGTAGCTTGTCTGTCACCACAGGTCTGTGGGAGAGAACATCAGACGCATGGATATTAATGCAGGCTGAGTAGGAATAGACTTCAAAGGAAGAAATGAGAGTGGGGGAGAGTGACCTGGACTTGGTATTAGGGTCCAGTTAATTTAAAATTGACTTCTTTGGCTTCCTTCAGCACTCAACTCAAGGCTCAACTCACTGACAGCCCACCTACAAATCAGCTCACTCACCACTAGCAATATCAATGAGACAATCATGTAGCTAAACATCATTTAGGCAACACTTTGAGCTAAAGATATGGCACTACCCTGATTTAAATCTACTGACCAATCAGAATAGAGTATTCCAGAGTAATAAATGCATGTGAATTGCTTAACTGGAATCTTTTTTCCATGGCTCTACCTCTCAACAATCATAATGAGTAGGCCTGCATATTGCAGGTCATCACCTATTAATTGCTTAGTTGACTCGCTGCAAGTGAAGATTGGATTAGGAGTGACGTATAGCCCTGCCTACAGCCCAAGACACTTGGCTAGACTCCATCATCTCCACCATCCTACAGCAGTTTGGAAAATAGATGGATCAGTGGATGGATGCATGGTAAGCCTGTGGAATGGATCATTCCTAAAACAATTAACTCAAACCACCTTTCTCATTCCTCAAACTGAACTCTGGCTTTGCAAATGGCACTCTTGGGGACGAAGAAGAAGTTGACATGATTGTTATTCCATTTATTGGAAATTATAAAAAAAAAAAGTGGAGGATATGCAACATTTGCTAGCTATATGTCTTGAACAAAATACTACGGTCATGTCTTATTACCTCTTTTCTCCTAACAAGTGGTGTCACAATAAGCAGCTTGAGGAAGGAGACATGCAGTATATTCTAAGCAAATTCAGTGTACACTCTTCCAGTCTTACTCGGGGAAGTCAGGATGGTCTATTTTTGACCATGACACAGCTATGGCATTTCATCCCGAGAGGAGATAATGAGGGCTCTATTTTATCTTGTCTGTGGGTAAGGTGGTGACATTTATATTACTGTGGCTAATGGAGAAGAAACACAGGAAGGACTATAGTGACACCATCTACTCCCTGGTGAACTCTACTTGCCACTGTGCCCTTTCTTCTCTCACAGAGCTGAACACTAGCTGGACTTTACTCAGCTATCTGTCTCCATAGCTGAGCTTTGTAAAAAATAAAAAATAAAATAAAAATCAATAACCCATAAGCAGGTCTGTAGCCCATAGTCACTTACTTCCTTTCACCATCAGTGGGCCTCCTCCCTCTGCACACACACACACACACACACACAATGTAAGTACAAAGATCAGTCAAGTGTGTATATGTGTGTACGTATACTCTTTGGCTCCTATAGCAAAGGCAAACTAAATTAAGAGGAGGAAAACTCATTTCCTGCTAACTTACTTAGACAATCAGGGACGGAGAACTGCCCGTTCCCTTTAAACGGAGGAGAGGGAATGAACTCAGAGTCATCATGGAAGACTGGTTCAGATTTAAAGACAGTAAATAAGATGTTGTGTAGTTACGCGTGTTTTCCTGAAATTAACAGGTTGTTGAATATATGCATAGGGTGGACAGAAGGCTCTCAGCCCTGAAGTAACCCCCAAATGATCCAGTAAATCTGTAATGTGCCTCAATGAACTTCATAATTGTGATGATGTCTTTGTGGCCATTATGTGTTTTGCTTAACCCACACTAGGGCTGTCAAAATGGCTGAAAAACTAAATTCGAATTTTGTACTTAAATATTATCAAAATTCGAATTATATTCGATTTTGCATGTAGACAAAGTTAAACAACACCCCAAAGCTTGGCAGTCATTATTACCTCTTAATTGGTCTACATTTTATTCCATAATGTTACATAGTTTTGATGCTGTTTTATGTCTGATGATCGTGTTAGAATACATGAGGAAGCATCTGTTTTTTCGGTTTCTGCTTCACTTGTGTTTTTTGGAAATTCTGTACAAAAGATGTGTACTAGCGCCCCCTACCGTATAACAATGAAAACACGGATTCTAGGAGCACAATTATAGCTAAAATATATTTAGACTTTTTCTAAGTACAAGTCAAGTATACTCAAATGTCATTTTAAGTATATTTCTGAGAAGTACACAACGCCCATTTCTGAGAAGTACATAAAAAGTAGACTAAACGTATACTTTCCTATTTTTAGTTTAAAAGAAGTATACTAATAGCACACTTGAATAAACATCTTTTTTTTTCGTAAGGGACGACACTTACATCGTCATCGCATCTCGTGCACCGCTGATAAGGCTGCCTCCTTAACGCACACCTAAAATTCGAATGCAACGTTTTTGCATTCGAATGTGGATTTTTATTTTAAATTCGACGAATATTCGAAATTCGATATTTTTTTTTTTTGACAGCCCTAACCCACACAGAGTCTAAACATCAGTAAACAAACGGAACGCAATGTCTTCTGAGTTCCTACTACAACAGAAGATTCTTCTTCTGCACCTGCATACGAATTCATAAGAACACTGGTCTGTCAAGATTAAATGTGATTTGATTTTTTAAATAGTACTGACCAAAGAGTATACAACCAGTTATGTATAATATAATATAATGTGGTCAGCTTCGACTCCTTTAATATGTGATGTACTCCAATCTTCAAGCGGAAGGAATTGAATGGATGATCTGAGTGATGCCAGTTCACTGTCTGACTTGTGTTGCTGCCTGGAATTAAACCACATGTTGGTTCATTTGGCCAGAGGAGAACTGGATGGTGACTAAGCCTGGTTTCTCCCAAGTTTTTTTCTCCATTTCTGTCACTGATGCAGTTTGGGTTCCTTGCCACTGTCACCTTTTGGCCTGCTAAGTTGGGGATACTTAATATTTGGCAATATTATCAACTTGTTTGCACAGACATTATTGGATGATGACATCACTGAATCAATAATGAACTGACTTATAATATAAATAATATAATATACTTACATTTTAGACACTTAAATGGATTATAAATATATGATACTACAAGATATAAACATACAATTTAGATATACTCTACATTTTAGAATATGATACTTTTTGCTCTGCATTGAAAATAGTTCAAAGCCACAGCAGAATGTATTGCACCAAGCAACACACAGTAGTAAAGCTTTTTCAACAAATGGGTTGGGTGAGTGATTCAATGACTCAATCATAAAAAGTCTTGTTTAATTTCTGAATCAATCTGCCTCACCCATAAAGACTTTACTACCTGCTAGTATAACAATGTAACCTATAAAATAAAATAAAATAAAATATGTGAACCGTAAGAGAAAAATGCAGTGTGGTCAGTGTCTCTCAACGTCCTCTTCCTATCCCACATGGTATATGATAAAAAACCAGACACCAATTTTTGTTCTCATGTGACAGTGCTGACAGCAGAGTTGATAGGCAGTCTGTTCTGGCAGGACTGCTGAATGTGTGCTTTTGAATCAAATCAACTCCAGACGCTGTAGACAGGCTGACGAGTCAAACTGTCATAAGATGAGGATACACCTAAAGTCTAGGATCCTGTGTTCCTACATGTCTGTTAGCTTTCATTCTTTAGACCTCAGGCCTGCTCTCATGTGAACCGAGGGTGGGCTGAAAATAAACACCTATTAAAGCCATTTTATTCCTGTTCTTCAGAGAACCATGACAGCATGAACTTCCTGGACCATGTGCTTGGGAGATATTTTTGGCACAGATTAGAGCACAGTAACCCATGACAGACACAAAAATATGCTGGAGGGGGCAGTGAGACATGGGCATCACTTAATTGTTGTGACCACAAGATACTTCAGTGCATCTGTGAGTCTAGCTACACATGGATGTTTTATGGCTATCACAGAGGAGGATGTGGATTGTCTTTTTTTTTATCTGAGAAACAAGACATTGTGTGGCTGCAGGCCATGTTGGTTGTGAAATGTCCATGATATGCTGTAGTTGCATGTCCTATTACAAACCAGAAATGTTTGCTTTTGACCAAAATGCCCTTTTATAACAGGCAGTGTTTGACAAAAACAACCAGATGAACTGCAGAACAACATCTCTAAATCCTCCTGTAGTTATTAGTTAGACTGAATTGCAAACCGTAGTAGACTATGATGTGTTTCTGTTGGATTCTTAAATTATGCATTCATACATAAATTTTTTGGGCTAATAGCTCTTGCTTTCAGCAGCTGAAAG
>NW_015639526.1:250381-254355 GCF_001515625.1 Sinocyclocheilus rhinocerous | reverse complement strand
CTTTCAGCAGCTGAAAGAGCCCCCCCCCCCCTTTTTTAAATTTAAATAATTAAATTAAAGAATTCTCAGGACAAATTACTTGGCATAAAAACATGCCATCCTTATCTTATACAGTAACGCAGCAGCATGCGGTGTACATAAAAACTGTAAAACGGAAAATAAAAATATTTCAGAGAAAATTTCAACCAAATCACTGGAAAATATTGTTTAATTTTTATGTTGTATGTTCTCATCAACTTTAAAGTGCCCCTATTATGCCTTTTCGAATATTACCTTTCAAGGTTTACATTCATGCTAGGTCAAAAAACACGTTAGTTTTCTCAAAAAATAGATTTAATTTTACCTCATTTCTAAATGATTCGTAAACGACTCGTGCGAAGCAGTTCAAAGAATCAGTCTCTCTAAACCCCTCCTTTCCGTGAGCCCTCACTGCTGTGATTGGTCAGATGGCGCAGTCCTTTGTGATTGGTCCAGAGCCGCAGAGCGATTGGCTCTGGATTAGTCTACCGCACGCGTGTCGGAAACGAAACGCCCATTGCCATGACGGAATGACAGCCTTGGAGACTTGTCAATACATACAAAAGATGGTATGGATTGTACTTACCAATTCGAGTCAGAGTCTGATAATTAAATGGTTGAACTGGCTGATCGACAAGAGACTGATTCGCAAGCAGGACTGGAGCAGGATGTTTCTCAGTGGTAAGTGTCAAGTGTTAACAAGTTTGTGGTAATTATAAGATGTGATAAAACAAATTTACTCTCACAGCGTAGGATACAGCGTCTTCTCGACATGATGTTAACCACACTGAAATTTTACTGTTTGTGGGTGGGCAAGGTGGCGACGTTGAACGTGGGCAGACATTATGCAAATGTGTTCCTTCGTGACGTAGAGCCGTAACAGAATAAGGGGCCGTTCACATGTGGCGCCTAAAAACGCATGGAAAACGCTAGGCGCGCCGCTTTCTGCTTTTTCCCAAAGCGTTCGGGCGCTTGCGCTCCGGAGGCGTCTGCCGTTGCTAAGCAACCAAGACCGGCGCTCTCCATGAAGACGCGGAAGTTTCAGCAAAGGATAAATGGATTTGCAGCACTAAAAATCGCTTGCAGTAGCTCTACTACTAAATTTATTTAAAAAATGGCTATCCCTGTACAGCTATGATCAGCTGTTCCTTCATCTTGGCTGAGCTTTCAATGTTGTTACGGGAAAGGATGAAGCTGATTGGTTGGTTCTTGTCACATGACCCGCGGTGCGCTTGCGGCATTCTGAAAAGTTGAAATGTGTTTTGACCTTGCATGCATGTAAACCTGTTTTAGGAGACTCATAAAACAATATTAGCAACCTTAAAAATGGCACTTTAAGGGTAAAGGTGAATTTAGATTATATGGCTACAAAGGAGTTCACGCCATTTTATAGCAGGGTATGTTGTAATACTTGTGAACGTGAGCAGTGGTTAGAATAATTGTATAGGTTTCATAAACATGTCACTTTTAGTATAGTTGCAGTACAAACTAAACATTTTGATGTAAACTAGTTGTGTACTCAACGTTTCTTAAAGTATACTTAAAAGTATACTTTTATATACTAGAAAGTGGTTTAGTCCCAAGGAGTATTGAAATAGTACACCAGTACGCTGATATTTGTATACTTACTACATAAAGTATACTTAAAAATATACTTGAACTTTACTTAAGTATACTTACTAAAATAAACTTGAAGTATACTACTTTCTGGTAAGGGATGCACTCAAATGCACAGAAGGTTAATGACTTGCATATCTCACTGCATGTGAACAGACCTCAGTTGAGCAGTCATCCCAATTAAATACTAAATGGATTTGCAGCACTAAAAATCGCTTGCAGTAGCTCTGCTACTAAATTTATTTAAAAATGGCTATCCCTGTACAGCTATGATCAGCTGTTCCTTCATCTTGGCTGAGCTTTCAATGTTGTTACGGGAAAGGATGAAGCTGATTGGTTGGTTCTTGTCACATGACCCGCGGTGCGCTTGCGGCATTCTGAAAAGTTGAAATGTTTTAATCTCGATGCAGCGCGGATGCCCCTGGAAAAAATTTGCGCGTCACGACCACGTCGCGACCGCGTCACTTCCATTATGATCGCGCCTGCCGTGCATCTACATTTGAAATAACGAACTTGAGCGCGCAAAAGACGCGATATGTGAATGGCCCCTAAGATTCGAAATCCTGACGACTCCTTTAGGGGCCATTCACATATAGCGTTTTTTGCGCGCTCAAGTTCGTTATTTCAAATGTAGATGCGCGGCAGGTGCGCTCATAATGGAAGCGACGCGGATTTTCATTTTTCTCATTTTTTCCAGGCGCGTCCAGATAAAAACATTTCAACTTTTCAGAATGCCGCAAGCGCACCGTGGTAATTAGTAAACTATCAGTATACCTATAAGTTCACTTTTAGTATAGTTGCAGTACAAACTAAACATTTTGATGTAAACTAGTTGTGTACTCAAAGTTTACTACTGTTATACTTAAAGTATACTTTTATATACTAGAAAGTGGTTTAGTCCCAAGGAGTATTGAAATAGTACACCAGTACGCTGATATTTGTATACTTACTACATAAAGTATACTTAAAAATATACTTGAACTTTACTTAAGTATACTTACTAAAATAAACTTGAAGTATACTACTTTCTGGTAAGGGATGCACTCAAATGCACAGAAGGTTAATGACTTGCATATCTCACTGCATGTGAACAGACCTCAGTTGAGCAGTCATCCCAATTAAATACACTATCTCAAGCTATATAACTCTAAACATACCATTCATGAATATGAATTGGTTCTGCACTTCCCATAAGAGCAGATAACTCTTGTTAATCCTCTCTTTCCTCACAGGCTTTGCAGCACGATCAGCAATCTCATCATTCTTCTCCATCCCTTGTTCTGGTTTAGTTTAGAGTCACTCCGGAGGGGAATGGGCAAGACTAATAGCCTTAGTAGGAGGAATGCTTTCTTTGCCTCAACATTCATTGTTTTGAGTAATTGACATTTTTTCTCAGTAGGTGCAGATTCTTTTTGTTTTTTTAAAGTGTTTAATGACCAGCACTGGACTGTATAATTACTGAATAGTGTTACAGTTACTCAGTTACAGTAGCTTTAAAATAATTTTCCCCTCAGTTTTCGATTCATAGTAACATGGTCCAGATGGTGGCAGACTTACGTCAACATAAAATGAGTGAGAAAATCAATTATGAAACTTCTACCTTGGATGTGTGGAGAGATGTTATACAAGTTCAAGTTTAGAGGTGTAAAACAGAGTCAGTGTCACATTACCTCCCATTATATTTCTGGGTAAGCTTTAACAACACTATTTTTAAATGTGCTAAAATGAAATTGATTTTTTCTGTTTGGGTAAATATAGAGTACCCCACAGTGGGGATCTGTGCACCTCGTTTGCAGAGTAGTGGTTTAACTGATCACACACTGTTCATTGAAGGAATCAAAAATTCACATACAAAGATTTCTTTAATTTTTTCATGTTTTTTTCCAACAGCACAGATCAGTGGTTTATAAGGTTAGCATGAAATGGAAGTTGCAGTTGGTTTTTCTTCCCTATTGTGACGTACTGTATACCTGAATAAAACTGCTTCTTGAATGAGAAAAAAAAATGTAGGGCAGGATATAATTTGTATATTATATTGTATTGTTATGAGCTACTGCAAGCGATTTTTAGTGCTGCAAATCCATTTATCCTTTGCGGAAACTTCCACGTCTTCATGGAGAGCGCATTTCATGGTTGCTTAGCAACGGCAGACGCCTCCGGAGCGCAAGAGCCCGAACGCTTTGGAAAAAAGCAAAAAGCGGCTCGCCTAGCGTTTTCCACGCATTTTTAGGCGCCACATGTGAACCGCCCCTTAGGCGATAGACAATAAATAACTAAGGTCTTTTTTGACCTTGCATGCATGTAAACCTGTTTTAGGAGACTCATAAAACAATATTAGC
>NW_015639526.1:244740-250362 GCF_001515625.1 Sinocyclocheilus rhinocerous | reverse complement strand
GGGCTAAACCAACAAAAGGGGAAGAAACCACAATAAACAGTCCACAGGGGCGTTACAATAATATAATATTATACTTTTTGTGCGCAAAAGAATACTTTTTGTGCGCAAAAGAGTTGTGCTCCACAGGTTCTTTCATTTTGATTCTTGCATGTGCATTTGGGAAAACCATTATTTCTGTCAGGACCACTATCGTCAAAGATGATTGACAATTAGCATACAGTTTGGATTGGCGGTATGGTTCTGTTCTGGGCAAGAACTCCCTGCGCATCCATGCAGCCTAGCATGGATGAGAGCAGGGAGAGCAGCGATAATCCCCCCAGGGTAAACAGAACCAACATAAATGTATTGCAGATATCGTTAAAGTTCAATATTGTTATGTACACATTTTAGAATGAAGACTGAATCCTGACTGACAGAGGAGGAGTTGGGGATGGAGGAGGGTAATTAGCTATTTAGCAATGCGAAAACTGCTGATAATACTGAGGGACCTTATATATGAATGCTTAGATAGGTGTCGTATTCCCATAGGTTGATGGGGATCAGCTGAGAGTCAGCTGATGCGAGCTTGACTAACGTGACCTGCCAGAACTTAGATATTTGGGTGAACTAACCCTTTAAAGTGTAAGAAATTGTTTGTCAGATATATCAATATATTTTATATTTTAATAAAAAAAATAATAATAATGCAACAATTTCATAGCCAGTACTTTTTTTCAACCAAAATGAATGTTGATAATGCAGCACTAGAAGATAATAGTTATTCATTATTTATAATGAAAATGAATGTAAATTTAATCTGACCCACAGTTTGACATAAGCAGAAAGTTTAGTAGTCAAAGAAATCTTATGGCATGCAATAGAAATATTTAAGATTAAGAGCACTATTTCTAGAATATATATATATATATATATATATATATATATATATATATATCTCACTAATCAAATTTGTAACAATGACCATGTGAACTTCTTTGTTTAAAAGGTGAAATGTTTTTCCACTGAAGCAAATCATGCTGGAGAACATGATCATCAGGTTTTACTTTGAACTTTTCATTTAGACTGTTATACTGTAAGATAATTTATGATGAAAAAATGAAATAGAAAAAAGCAAAACAGAAGCATTTCACACATTTAATCAGACTTTTGAACAGTACAATAGATCAATAGCAAGTAGGTAGGTAGGTAGGTAGATTAGATAGATAGATAGATAGATAGATAGATAGATACTGTATAGTTCACCTTGGCACTGATTATTCCAGTGCAGTACAACATGCCTGCACTATATGAGGATAAGGTGGGGAGGGAGGTTACAAGAGCTCTTAGCCTATCACAACCATGCACATGGGAGTAAATCTCTCTCCTCTCTATCCCTTCTCTCTCTCTCTCTCTCTCTCTCTCTCTCTCTCTCTTTCTCACTGCCCGAGTGTGACTTAGCTGTGGCTCTGGTCTGCATGCACAGCAGTAGGAAGCCAACTGACACACAGTGATCATCTCTGCTGCCTCCCTGGTTAAATCTGCATGGCGACTTAACACAGAGATTACATCTGCATTAAGAGCACTGTGTTTCACCAGCAACTACACAAGTAGATTAGATGCCTGATGCTTGCCTGGTGCTGGATTATTAGGATGATCATTTCTCCAAAGCGGGAGAAGTGATTAGACATCTCTCTCTCTCTTCTCTCTCTCTCTCTCTCTCTCTCTCTCTCTCTCTCTTTCTCACTGCCCGAGTGTGACTTAGCTGTGGCTCTGGTCTGCATGCACAGCAGTAGGAAGCCAACTGACACACAGTGATCATCTCTGCTGCCTCCCTGGTTAAATCTGCATGGCGACTTAACACAGAGATTACATCTGCATTAAGAGCACTGTGTTTCACCAGCAACTACACAAGTAGATTAGATGCCTGATGCTTGCCTGGTGCTGGATTATTAGGATGATCATTTCTCCAAAGCGGGAGAAGTGATTAGACATCAGCATGCTGTACGTTTCTGCATAGCGAGAGAGTTTAACAACCTCAGCTCTTTCAATGATTCAGTTCTTCATGCGTTCAGTTGTGTCCTCACTGTGGTGCCTCAAGCTGAGCAGATGGTTCTCTCCAAGGACTCCTCAACTGGTTTCACTCTCCAGTATTCGTCAGAGCAAGAATGAATATTAGCAGAGAAGGACAGCAAATCAATTAGGTGGATGTCAGGTTATCTGCAAAGTTTGGACAGGTGAAGGTGTGTGCAGTTTCAGAAAGAAGGGAGAATTTTGGAAAAATCCCTTACCAGTGTGCTCCAGGAAAACTTGGAGAGATGTCCAAACCTTCACGTCTGGTCAAACCCTCCAAGCAGTCCCGAAAGGAACCTCCAGGGAATCGCTCACACATGCTGGTCGTCGGGGAGAGGTTGATGAGGGCTGGCAGTGAGGGCAACCTGGTGAGATCCAGACCACCCCAGAAGCCTTCTGACACCAATCCAGTGGGTTCCAATCAAGGTATTATGCTTCCTAAATCTGATTGGTGTTAGCATTATCTTGATTAGTTTATTAGATATTTGTGTCACACTACAAAATATTAGACATATGACCACGCACACACATACAGATATGCTTACGGTTCTGCCATGAGTTTAGATCCGCCCGTCTGAGAAGCTTTTGTATGACATTCCTGACTGCAGCACATGAGTGCGCTTGTATAGTTTGGCTGATGCCTTCTCTATATGGGGGGATTAAGACAAGGGTTTGACCCTCACTGTTCACTCTGCTGATTAGTTACATTCCCTCCTCATCATCAAATTATCTCATCACTTGATCTCATTGGTGCTAATCAAACCAGCAACTCTCAGCTAGATTCACTAAGAGTTACACATGTTTTTAAACAGTGACTGAATAGGTAGCTAAAAGTATTTGTAATACTGATTTAAGCATAAAATGATTAGAAATTGAAGTTAGAATAGAAGTTTTGGTGTATATTTACACTAGTTGACTTTATATTCTCTGAAAAGTTATATTTTAAGAAATTAACAATGACATCTGTGTACTTGTGTGCATTGTGTAATAGTTACAAAAAGATTTGGAGTGAAAGCAGTGATGGGAAGCTCGCTCAATTGATGTCAGCAGTTGACTTATAAGTTTTGACAGTGCGGTTAGGCAAAAGTTTTGAAGATCTGTCACCGCTCTAATTAGGTCAGTTTAGAAACCACATGGTAGCTAATGGGTACAGGGACTGAGGCTTCTCAAATCAATTAATATTTTATCAGACACCTTCCACAAAATACTTTCTTGTGGTTCATTACTGTAAACGCACACACATACACGGTGGTATTCCTATCATTATGGGGACATTCCATAAAAAGTCCCCACAAAGTCAAAATTTACTGGTACTATCCTTGTGGTGACATTTGGTCCCCATAATGTAGTGAATACCAGGTACACGCACACAAGATAAAAGTAACACAAACATACACTATTTCAAAACAAGACTAGTTATCAGGTACTACATTCTTTGTAATACAAGATCCAGAATGGTAACACAAATAGCAAACATGCAATTTAAAATCCAATTCCAGTAGTACACTTAACTATAAATATGCAAACTCATTTTGCTAATTTTTACATAATAATTCAAACTCAGTAAGTTACACAAACACAAAGCATGCTGGGTAATGGGTGGTGCTACAATACCATATAGAATCTTTTTTTTTTAATTGCCGTTTGAAAATAGGGAATGTTATTTTAAAAATGACCCACCTGAACACACATTTACTATTATGTGTTTTATTTCCATGTAATCTATATCATTTAAAAGTTTGGGGTCAATAAGATTTTTAAAGTAATAATACTAATATTTTATTCAGCAAGGATGCATTAAATTCAAAGTTCCAGGTTTAAAGTGACAGTGACCGTTTTACTTGATTACTAAAGAAAAAATATTTTAAATTAATACTGTTCTTTTAAAATCAAAAATCCCTAAAAAACGCTTCAAGGTTTCCACAAAAAAAAATAAGAAGCACAAGATTCATAATAATAAGAAATGTTTCTTGAGCACCAAACTACCGAAGACTGGAGTAATGTCTGCTGACAATTCAGCTTTGACATCGCAAGAATTTGTTATATTTTAAAATATATTCAAATAGAAAAAAGGTATTGTACAGTGTAATAATAAAAAAAAATACAGTTTTTACTGTATTTTTGAAAAGTCTTACTAAACCCCAATCTTTTGAATGGTAATTAAATGGTAATAATTATATTGTTTATCTGTTACTACCTGCTTTCCACTAGATTGCTATTTGTTTTTTGGGGGGTATGTATGTGAGATTTATTTTTTTATTTTTTTTGAGTATAGTACTTATGTTATCAGTCTCCAGTGACTTCCAAATGCTAAAATAGTTTTCTTTCACTTCAATGATTTTTATTCACACTGCTTGGAGAGGTATGAGATTGAAGGCACAGCCTTAGAACCACTGTCCCCTGCTGTCCCCCATTCCTTCCGTCAGGTCTATTAAAACAGAGATTTATCCCAGAGACAGCACCAATCCTGCCACGCCGCTGCAGATACAGTACATGACATTTCCACAGGCACAGAATCCAACACCGCGTGGACTTTTAGAGTTCTTTCTACCCTCAGAGGCTCCAAATGTGCTGAAAGAGATTCCTCTGAAAAGCCTGCAGCTCCAATTGCCTCCATGAACTGACACCTAAATTTAAAGCCTCTTTTCTTGTGGATATGTGCAATGAACTGCAGTTCATGTTTATGAAGAATGTATTTTTTCCTATTCAGCTGAACTCCAAAATGCATTTTTTGCAGAAGGTGCACCTGAGATATCACACCTGTTTTTGTGACAGCCTAAAGCTATGTAACAAGTAAAAAAAAAAAAAAGAAGTTGGGGGTGTGGCCTTTCATTTTGTAGCCAATCAGAATGGTTGTCACATCAGTTTCACTGCAACAGTGCAACAGTCAGGTTTTGGAAATACAAATTCCATTCATTTTCTCTGTCAAGGGATTGATTTTAAACGATACCTTATAAGACAGACCTACTGTGAGCTACAAAGTTGTTAATCTATGATATATGCTTTTGTTGCTTTTGTTTTCTTTAAATAACTAGATCAACAATTCAACAATAGTTACCCAAGATTACCCAAGAAAAATAAAATCTCCACCAATCGAAACAAGTCAATTACACCAAAACTCTTAGTGCCCTTAATGAGAACCCTTAATGTATTGTTTCTACATAATCTTTAAATCAATAGTTTTATACTTCTCTCTCATTTTTAATTCAATATCATTGAAAGACCTTTGTCTTTTTGCCCAATTTTCAAATACTTTTTCAAAAAACTTTTTTTTTTTTGCCCAAATTCATTCATTCATTCATTCATTACTTCATTACTTCAAGCTTGTAATGTGATTCACCCTGTAGCTGTTTGGTTTGGTTCATGGCTTATACAGTAAGTCTTAAACAAATAGGTTTTAATATCCCTATGGGAAAAATTAATTGAAAAAATTCTTGAACCAAGGCCACTAATAAAAGTGGGTGGGCACTTTTACACTCTGTTGGTGGTGGGGGTTTGTTAACTTATTACAGGTAGTGAGACTACCAACTTTTGTGACAGTTTCATATTTGCATAGCTTTTCCACTAAGGAGG
>NW_015639526.1:234084-244717 GCF_001515625.1 Sinocyclocheilus rhinocerous | reverse complement strand
TTTTTTTTTTTTTTTTTAGTAGAGGTACTGTATAGCACAACCAGTTGTTACATAGTTTTTTTAAATAAGCAAATAATCAAACACAATTGCCAAAATGGTCCTCTTTTATTCTAGCAGACTGGTTCATTTAAAACAGTCCTCTCAACAGTCTACTGTGTAGCATTAAGGATTCATTCTAGTGAAACAGTTCATTTGAATGGTTCATGTAAGCAGGGGCGTAGCCATCATTTCAGAAGTGAGGGGGACAGAAATGTGATGTTCATCTCGCCTTATTCTGGGTCCGAATAAAACATCAGATCATGCACAGACTATCCTGGCTCTTTGAATTTAAATCTATATTTATTCACACCGGCTCTTGAAGACCTCTATGCGAACACACTTGCCCGAAAAAGTGCGGGGGACGAATTTACGTGATAATAAAAGTGGGGGGGACACGTCCCCCGAGTAATCTACGCCCCTGCATGTAAGTGTTCACAATGAGATGATTTACCAATTCATCCTCTACTATCTTTTTTACTTGCTTATGTAAATTAGGATGTTTTTGTTGTATTGTACATTCACCTGTTCAAATTTGATACCTTAAGTGAGATTTGTTTCATTCAAAACCCGTAACTGTTTTATTGCCAGCAGAAATACTGCTCTGATTAAACAATTACACCATTTGATAAATATATCCTTTTATATATAATAAAAATCACTATTAAGTAACTTCAGTGTAGTTAACTTTTTTGTAGCTGCTTCAAATCATGATAAGCTTGTACTGTAGCTTGAACCTGTGCTCATGCTTTTTATATCACCAAATATGTAGTCTTTAAAATAGTGACTCTTTGATTTTGTGATAGCTTATAGGGAAAGGGATGAGAAATATGTTTCAAAAGCAAGTGACATTAATCATAATTAGGTTACAGAGGTGTAGCGGGTGAGGAAATGCTTTGCTAGGTTGAAGATCATTTGGGCCTCTCTCTGCTAAATAGTGTGATTACATTCGCCTACTCTGCAGCTGTATGGGAAAAATGAAAAGTTCTCAAAAAAGCTTTTGGAACAGCAAATTGTTCTCTTTATGATAGAGTTAATGCTTATCGCACAATCAAACCCTAAAAAACCCTAACCCCTAAACCCTTAAAGCAACACACACCCATTAGGAAATGTCACTTAAAGGGGTCATATGATGCTTTTTTAAAGATCATTATTTTGTGTATTTGGTGTAACAGAATATGTTGACATGCTTTAATGTAGGTATGTGGGGGCGTGTTAGAACGAGCCGTTTTAGGTAGGTGTGGCTGACTCTTAACTTTTATAAAGAATATCTCTTTGGATTTGAGACTTTAGTCTTTGCAACTTTACAGATCTTCTTTATGCACCAAGAGCTTGTAACACTTCAAAGAGAAAGGAAAATTTGAAATCGCATCATATGACCCCTTTAAGTGACTTTCATCCTACATGCAAAATGTGTTTAAGTTCAAACGTCAAAGCTTAAAATTTCACTTAATCATTGTACTAAACTGCTTATTGTACACAGAAATTAAAAATGTCTTCATCTTGCTAGTGAACTTAACTTTAATGCTCTGCAGTTATATAACCTCCCTGCATCTGCCACTGAAGCACTACTGTAATACAGGAATTAGCCAGATCTTCAGCTTAATTACGTCAGCTTAATCAGCAGGAAGCGATATGGTTTGACATCAGTGTGATCTCACACAGGAAGTGTGCCTGTCTTGTTCCATTCCTCTCTGCTGCCCTGTCCAACCTCATTTTTGTCCCTGCCACGGTCCAGCTTAGCTCTATGGCATTCTCACAGCTTTAAACCAAACAGTTCAGAAAACTTACAGTATGCAGACCACAACAACCTAAAAAAAAATCAATGTTGGAAATTATGGAGCTTATTTTTTTTCCAAGATTCAATCCTATGTCCACATTAACGTTCCTGTCATTCAGCAGCATGTTCTGCATGGAAGAACTGCAGAAAACTGGTTAATATACTGGCCACTTCTGTGCAATTTTCTGATAATGATTTGGAGTTTAAAGCTGCTGTGAGCATGCGTTCAGTCTAATCTCCAATCAAGTCCAGTTTGTCTGGTTATGTAGTAGCTGAGCCCAGGAATATCAGTGCTCACTGTTGTCAGAACCACACTACTTCAAAACCTGAGCGGGCCAAGATCCACAGACTGTTTAGCTTGGCATCTTCAGACGGAGTTATTAAAGATACACATTCCCCTCACACAACGAAAACTGCCTATAATGAGACTTAGAGGTGACTGGAGGGAGAAGATTGCAATAGCTGTTCCTCAGGTTGTGCTATCCTTCTCAAAGAATTTATTTCCTACTCATTATAGTCCGGAAATACAATTCATTACAGACCATTTGGCAACTGGAGTTAGTCTGTTTGAAATAATAATTCTGTCGAGCTGTTGTCAAAGTGTATGTTCTATTTCAGTTGTTAGTCAAGCCACTGAATTATCACATTTTATTAGTATTTTTGTTTAAAGCCTGAGATGTGAGTAAAGTCAATCTGGGACAATCAGTCATTCACAATGTAACAGGTTGAAGTGTTGTAACTGGCAGGAGTGGTGTGTGGTATTAAATGGAGAGTGTTTCCTGAGGTTATCCATTATAGATGGAGGTCATGTATTATTTAAAAAATGCCATGGTTTGGTTTTTCTTTCTGCCCCCTCTCTTTCTCCATAGTGCATGTTGTTTTTTGCTCTGCACACACATAGAGACACGAAAGGTGATGATTTTTTGTTTTTCTGGGTAGCACCAGATAGCTGGTTTTACTATTTTTGGGGGGTATTTTCAGTTTACAGTCATGCCAATTTATCAAAAGTTACAGTGAAAGTACCAACAAAATTTAAATGGGTGACAGGGGACCCAGCATAAGGAGACATGACAAGCATATTAAATGCAAAATTAACATAGCAAACTCAAAACTAACTTTTTCTTGGAAGGTTAAAACTTATGAAAATATTTGAAAAATATTATTTAAAAAAAGGCCTTAAACACTTTAATGATGCAAAATAAACTAAGGATACTGGACAGTAAGTTATGAACAAAAAAAGTCTGAACAAAACTAATTATGTTATTCTTAATTTATTTTTTATTTTTTTTTTTTTTTACAAATGTAAGTTAGTGGACTGAACATAATGAAATTAGGTTCCTTTTAACAAATAACCTGAACAAGCAGCAAAAAAAGTTGTTGTTTTTTCCTGCCAGCAAAATAATTGGCAAGCCATATATTCATGAATGAATAGATTAAGTAAAAGGCTAAATGTATTATAATGTATTTTGTACTTTAGTCTATACAATTTTTGTACATTATACAATTTGTACAGTGTATAATTTTTTATTCATTAATTAATTAATTTTATTTTTTGGAGGAGACGTTATTTGATGTCTATGTAAAAAAAAATGTATTAAAAAAAATTATATCTGATGCCATTTTAATCCAAAAACAGGACTGTGATGAATTGGAATATGATGAATTGGAGTTTTGGCAGTGATAAATTGCTTAAAGGTGCATAATGAGCCAAGAACAGACTAATGCACATAATTTGATCGCTTTATTACTACCGAGGCCTGTACACATTCTTCAGGTATGTCATAGTACAGTTTATTATGTGCATTCTCATTTGAAGAATTTTTAATAGCTGTTATTGCACAGCACTGAACACAGAATACGTCATCTTTATGCTTGACTGAAACTGTCCTTTTAGATAACTCCAACAGATGCTAACAAATCACAGAAGCATCTTGTAGCTGTCATACAAGGACAACACTAAATTTCCCAATGCTTCAACTGCTGCCAAACAAGCCAGATCTAACTGATCAAAAGCCACTGTCTTGAAAACGCTCCACTGTTTCTCTTTATAGGTGTTTGGGTTCTTCGTGCCTTGTCCTTGTCTCGACTTCCAGTAATGTTTTGAGTGCTTTTTCATTTTCTCATATAATTCTATGTATCTTTGAAACCAACTGAATTATAGAAGTGAATTCTGTAAAAGTCCTTCTGTTTTAAAACAAGTCTTATATGATGAAGCTGAATCCATTGTAGCATAATATACTTCATCATGGGCATTTCAGCCAGGGATAAATTATGGATTTAGATTATATTTGTCACTGGTTAATTAATAGACTGCCCAGAATGGCTGGTAATTTGGTACACTGCCTAGTCCACAAGCCGCTAGCTATGATGTCATGTTTTGCAACAGCTAAAAAATAAAAGGGAGATTAGCGTCCCTCATTCCTGCTCTCTTAACCACCTCACCATGGCTCCCCATCTCTGTGCTTGTCTTTGCCCAGCCAGAAGCACTAAATAGGGGCAAGCAGCAGAGAAGAGATCCTTCTCAGGACCATAATGAATTTCTCCTCCTCTCATCTGTGTTGTTTGTGATGTGCGCTGTACACGCTCACTGAGAGTGTAGTGAACCATTGCAGCATGGCAGTCCAGAGGACCCTGCTTCAGGGCACAAGTGAACTAGATCAATCAGCTTGGTTTTGTCAACCTAGGAGAGCCGTCCACCGCCACCATTACATCTGTGTCCCTCCATGCACTGCGCTGCTCTTAGGTGCCACATCCTTTTGCCAGCCTTTTTGTTTGAAATCAAAACACTGATGGAGACAGTTCTTCAAATACATCCTTTATGTCTTCTACAAATCAGTGTTTAGAATAATTATGATTTTGTTTTTTTGTTTTTAACAAGAGGTCTCTTATGTTTACCAAGACTGCATTACAGTAAAAACAGCAATATTGTGAAATATTATTACATGTTTTTTTTATGTATTTTAAATGTAATGTATTCTTAATGGCAAAGCTGAATTTACAGCAATTACTACTCCAGTCTTCAGAGTCACATGATCCTTCAGAAATCATTTTAATATGCAGATTTGGTGCTCAAGAAACATTCCTTATTATTATCAGTTTTAAAAACAGTTGTGCTGCATATTATTTTTGTGGAAACTGTGATAGACTACTATTTAAAATGTTGGGGCATAAAAAGATTTTTAAAAGTCAAAATAATACTTATTTCCAGCAATACTAATACTTTTATCCAGCAATGACACATTAAAAATTGATCAAAGTTTAGAGTAAAGACATTTATAATGTTTCAAAAGATTTCCCATAAATCTAGTTCTTTTGAATTTTCTATTCAACATCCTGAAATCATTCTAACACTGATTATAATACCCATTATTAATAACTGAGAAGCAAATCAGCATATTGAAATGATTTCTGAAGGATCATGTGCCACTTACTGGAGTAATGACTGCTAAAAATGTAAAGTGTATATTAAAAATACTGTTTTTAAAAAAAAATCTTACTGACCCCAATCTTTTAAGCGATAGTATACTTGTATTGTTTATCTGTTATTACCTGCTTTCAAGTTGATTGCAATTTTTTTAGACTTTTTGTTTTAGACTTGTTCGATCTATAGAACTAGTGTAAAACAAAACCACACATGTACATTGACACTGAACAAAGCTGAGTGATGCTGACTTGCAGTCAGTTCTCCTTAAGTCTGAAAGAGTTTCAGGAGAGTGTCTTGTATCCTAGAGACCTGGTGTATTTATACCCTCCTTATGTGTTAGCTTGGAAACAAAATACCATTAGTGAAGAGCTTAGAGGTGTAAACTTGGCTGCGGCAGTGCTTAAGTCACTCATTGGTTGAATAAAGCTGACCTGCTCAGGGACTTTTATCTGTGTTGTTGGTGTCTGTCTAATGGTGCTGAAAGAGGAATGACTAAAAATATGATGTCCTCTGGGTAGCCCTTCATATAAATGTCAGTTTTGCCCATTGGACTGCATAGTTGGTCTTCTGTTATCACTTTGTTCTCATTCTTTTTTTTAATATTAAAAGTGGCTGGAGAGAGTGGATTTGGATGTGAGAGGAAAGTTACATGATATGAAAAAGGCAAGTTTGAAAAATGCTGGACATTTCAAACAAGTACACTCTCAGAAAAAAGTTCAAAAGCTGTCAGTGGGGCAGTACCAGTACCGTCGCAAGGGCTGTGCCAAGTGTGCGACCGCACAGGGCCTCGCACCTCTAGAGGGCCTCGCTCCTGGCCTGCATTTTATGTCGTTTATGTCTAATCTAGTCTAGTCAAAGCTGATAGACAGTATAAGACTCTGTGTATAAGAATGAGTAAAGCTGTTTGTTGTTAGGATTGCAACAAGTTTTAAAAGTTAAACTTTTAGGCTGGTCTGCCTCAGTGGTCCAACAGCGCTCGTCAATGTCAAAATGATCGAGATGGCCAATCAAATCAAAGAAGGCGGGTCTTACTGTCACAACGCAACGAGAGTTTGTGGAAAGATGCAAGAAGTACTGTATTAGAAAACTGTATTACGATAGAAATGTTCAGTGACCGACAGTAATAGACTATCTAGTGATGCAAACTACTCAACTTTTTATTAAATTTCGCCATTTTGAATTGAAAATATGCGATGATTCATGTAAATCATAAATGAACGTGACGAGACGTTTGCGTTTTCGACTATTAGACATACGAATAAGAGTGAATGTGCACATTTTAAAATAAAATATTATTTTCAAATAGTGTAAATTGATTACTACTTCATATATAACTACAAACCTAGAACTTATTTTAGCATTCTTCTTTACTTATTCCCATAAATCACTTTTAATCCTTTAATTATTTATTTGCTTTATTATTATTATTATTATTATTATTATTATTATGCAGTAGATCTTACAATTCTTATGAGCGTGTGCGTGATCGTGATTCGTGTGCAAGCATGTCAGTGAACATGGCATCACAATCGATCAGATGCCTGTTAAAGTTGCGTTCGTTACTATAGCAACCCCTCACACACACACACACACAAATATTGCAGAGGGCCTCGCACGTCAACTTCGCACAGGACCTCGCACCCCCCTTGCGACGGCCCTGGGCAGTACCTTTTAGGATCGAGTCAGTTAGAAATACCAAGGGTTCACACAAAACAAGGGGAGTCCGCTTTTAGTTATTATGCCGCCCGCAGTTGGAATCAGCTTCCAGAAGAGATCAGATGTGCTAAAACATTAGTCACATTTAAATGCAGACTCAAAACTCATCTGTTTAGATGCACATTTATTGAATGAACACTGTGCATTGTCCTAACCGATTGCACTATATTTTATGTATAATCATTTTTAAATAAATTCATTTTAAACCTCTTAAATCAATTTTTAAATCATTTTCAAAGTTTTGTTGTGATTATTTTTGGTAATTATTTTTTCATTTATTTTATGTAAAGCACTTTAAATTACCATTGTGTATGAAATGTGCTATATAAATAAACTTGCCTTGCCTTGCCTTTTAGGTACTATTACGTACTAAACCAATATGGACCCTTTATGTACAAACGTGTTCCTTTGAAAAGGTGTGCTGTGAAAATGGTATGGTTATCGCCATCTTTTTTTTTTTTTTTTTTTTTTTTTTAGCATCTTCTGCGAAACATCTTGCTGTCCCAGTTCATTATGGAGGGGATACCGAGAGATGTAACAGAATCTGCCCTACTCATCTAAGCTTTGTTAAAAATGCTGTTGAAACCTCTGTTGTTGTCTGTTCAGGGTCACAGGTAGGGTTTGTTGCTGAAAAACGAACCCCTTGCTGACAGAAAGAGAGCTGTGCTTTGAAACGTGAAGGAAAGCTCTTATTGGCTTTATTGTGTTCTTTGTCTTAAACCTCTGATGCCGCAACCTGTGTCCAACACTCTGGAACCACAAACATAAACACTTCTTAACTAATTGTCTATGCCTTTTCTAGGCAGTAATCTCTCTGTCACCACTGTCCTATGCTTGCTGATAGTATACAAATGTGAGGTTTCAGGAACAGGAGTGCCATTAGTCTTACAATAGACCCTCCTTTTTGCTGCATTTCCGACTCGCACACACTCTAACTTACATAAACTTCAGCTCAGTAGTGCAGAGAGTAGAGCAGTGGTTTGAGCAGTGGGCGAGACACTCATATATTTAATAGAGGGAGGCAGTGTGAGCCTCACACCGAACAGGATACACATGCAAACTGACTCGGAGGACATTTAGAGCTGGTGAGTTTTTTGTAAGACTGAATTACCCCTATAAATGTCAAATCATTTATGGGCACACATTTCATAAACAGTGGTTTGGGATGCTTATGTTTTATGTTTGTATTGCTGCTTTAGAACTCCTTGCAGATATTGAACTTTGTCATTGAGATTTATACTGCATGTTTTAACAACCATAACCAGACTGTTGTCTGTGGCGATTTAAAGTGCTGCAATTATATGGACTTAAGCATTTTTTGCAAAGCTTTTTGTCATTGAACCAGTGTAAAAAGATATTTCAGATTTTGCAATATATAATTTTTACATGACTAGTATGTCGATGGTGAGTGTGTTAGACTTTGTATTATGTTTAGCAATCTAGCTGACTCTGTTGTACTGTTGTATTTAAGGTAAATCATTATTTATGCAGCACCACAGTATGTAAGTATGATCACGTCATATTCAGGTTATTAATGTTCAGGAATTGGGCAGTTGTATCAGTCCGGCAGATTAATTAAATAGGATGATCGTGAATGAAAAATTGGCTCCACAGTTTCATTTCTGAAAAGGTATCAGCATGGAGCCAAAAGTTTTGACAATATTAAATGTGGTGTGGAGCAACTATTCACTCCTTAAAATTCAAGAATTGTTTTCTTGTTCCTTTTCTCAGGAAATGTTTTAGTCATGCTTTATTTTGGCAAACCACATGTGTGCTTCTATGATTTAATAAGAGGAACAATGTTTCAGCTCCATCTGCTATGCTTTGAAAAGACTGACACTGGCATAATGAAAGTGTGAAATGTACAAAGGGGGGTGTTGCTCACCTCATTTGCAGTAAAGATGTTATTTTTGTCATATACTCTCACACATGCAAGCCAAGTGATAATTTCTTGCATAACAAAGCAGTCACATCAGTTTAATAAAAAGTTTAGTCCTCTAGTAGGAAATAACATGTCTGATAGCTTTACGGTCTGTCAAAAAGCAACGGAACTACCACGTTCAAGGCCCAGAAAGGTAGTAAAGACATCAATAAAATAGTACTCTCGTGAATGCATGTCAAAGACTGACACGGAAGAGAAGAAATTGCTGAATTAAGTAGTTATTTTTGTTTTCTTTGCACACAAAAAAATATTCTCGAAGCTTTATAAAATTAAGGTTGAACCACTGATGTCACGTGGACTATTTTAATGATGTCCTTACTACCTTTCTGGACCTTGGACATGGTAATTCCATTACATGCAGGATCAGAAAGCTCTCGAATTCCATCAAAAGTATCTTCATTGGTGTTCTGAAGATGAACGAAGGTCTTACAGGCTTGGAACGACATGAGGGTGAGTAATTAATGACAGAATTTTCATTTTTGGGTGAACTATCCCTTTAAGTTAAGAGAACACAACACCCTTACAATTATAATAGTTCAAAAATGAAAATTTGCTGAAAATGTACTCTACCTCAGACCATCCAAGATGTGTATGAGTTTGTAGATTTGGAGAAATTTAGCATTGCATCACTTGCTCACCAATGGATCCTCTGCAGTGAATGGGTGCCGTCAGAATGAGAGTCCAAACAGCTGATATAAACATCACAATAATCCACAAGTAATGCACTTACTTCAGTTGATCAGTTAACATCTTATAAAGCAAAAAGCTGCATGTTTGTAATAAACAAAATCATCATTAATACATTTTTAACTTCAAACCATTGTTCCCTAGCTAAAATATGAGACATCTAGGCCAATCGATAATATTGAATCTTGTTTTTTGCTTTCATTTTTAGGTGAACTATTCCTTTAACTTAAGAGGTTTGTTCAACTGCAATGTTTTTAACAGACTATCAATGGTCCTTAGCAAAGTATGCTTCTTTCCTCAGAATGTTTAAAGCTACACTATTTAACTTTTGGCCCTCGGGGTTGAAGCATAACACTGCAAGTTACTTGCGGAAAAACATTGTTTTGGTAATGTGAGTTGGGCTTTGGTTGTGCTCTTCTGCGTGGATGAATCTGATGTTTTTAAGTGTACCGGTGTTTTAAAGATAATCATATTATCAGAGCGAATGTTGGAAGTCTCTCCACTGCCCCTTTTAATATATATAAAGAAATCCAATGGTTATAACTGGATGTGGGCGTTGCACTCAAAAATAAGCAGACTAAATGAATGGACTGTTTGACTGTTTGAGGTCAAAAGCATTCATGGATGAATCGTTCACACTACGATCTATGACATGCATTTAGAAAACAGATAGTGTAATGTTCATTTCATGCCGAGTCTAAAGTGAAAATCTCTTCAAATGAATCAAATGAGATTTCAATATAAAAACAAAGTATAATGTTTCAAAATAAAATAGGATGCCATTTCAAATGCTCTGCATAGTAGCTAGAAAATGAACCAGCTGTTACAGGTACATAAATGATGGTATCAGTAAAGAGTTGGCTATACCAGAGCAGTGTTGGGCAAGTTACTCTGAACATGTAATTAAATTACTGATTACTGATTACTCCTTTTAAAAGTAATCACATTACTGTTCTGATTACTTTTTTCCAAAAGTAATTAGTAATTAGTTACATTACTAGTTACGTTACTTTTCCCTCCATGAAATTCATGAAATCCCAGCATACAC
>NW_015639526.1:187020-234005 GCF_001515625.1 Sinocyclocheilus rhinocerous | reverse complement strand
TAATCACGTTACTGTTCTGATTTTTTTTTTCCAAAAGTAATTAGTAATTAGTTACATTACTAGTTACGTTACTTTTCCCTCCATGAAATTCATGAAATCCCAGCATACACACTCCCGATAAGTATTTGTTATTAAAGCATCAACATTCAAAGAGCACTGTTATTTTTAACTAAACCAAGCGGCTGCTGCGTGCATGGTTTGGCATGGCAGAATGCCAGCAAAGAGCGCTGCATTTATAATCTCTAAAAGACATGTTAAATTACTCCGTTACTAAAAAAGTAATCAAATTACAGTAACGCGTTACTAAGTAATGCGTTACTGCCCAACACTGTACCAGAGTAACCCGCAGACAGTGTCACAGTACTGAAATCAGGGTTCAGATATTTGTGATACATCAATAGAGATTTGAGTCCTAATGGAGTAGAATGCAGGGCTCTATTGTGGGCCAGCTAAATGGTCTATGAAATAGCACTGGTTGATGAGGCTTAATTGTTGTTGAGGTCTGCTGAAATGCTGATGGCAGTGCGTCAGCCCAAATCTTTTGAGCCGAGGCATTTGTGTGAGTGGGCGCTGGATGGGTTACATTCCACTGCTTTGCTGACTTAGGGAGGATTTGTATTTGACGTGATTGTGCCAGCCCTGAGTTAGGGAGCAGGGACGGCACATTCAGTATTTCCAACAACAGGTGCGGGGTTTATTCTGCGACTGTGGGTGGGTGAAAGCATCAAAATGTGTTTGTGAAATACAGCTGAAGTCATTTGAATTAGCTGTTAATCGTTGTTAATGTTAACTGTTAACATGCAACAGTGTGGCATGTGTTTGTACAGGAAGTATTTAACAGTACAGTACATTTTTTTATTTCTTCATTTTATTAAAATGACATATGTGATTATGAGAAACTATAACAGTTTAGATCAGGGGTATTTTTTTACTTGCATTGTACATGTTGAGGGACAGAGAGAGAAAGAGAGACTGCATACTATAAAATGTCCTGTAATAAAATGTGTATAGTGCAATATTAATGTATTTACATACTTTATGATGTTTACACTGCAATGCCATTACAAATATACATTATTGATGTAGAGTTTTATACTTGTGCATTGCATTTTAATTTTACCTAATACATTTTAATGTGGGAAAGACATATATGAAACATAGTTGAGTATAAAGTATTTTGGATTAATTTTCACTTTTTCTTACAAAAATGACTTCTTACAACAACAAAAAAAGCCCTTTTTCTTACAAAAATGATATCAAACAATAATTCCTGGACCCTCTGTAAATTTCTTCAAATCTGTACATAATCAAACTCATCTACATCTTAGATGGCCTGAGGGTACATTTTTCAGCAAATTTAAATTTTTGGGTAAACAATCTTTTAGATTTTGATTTCACAGGGTCTTTAAAGATTTGCCACTGCAAAACATGTCTGTTTATAAAGGAGGAAATTACTGGCACTACATGCTTTGGTATAGCCTAGCACCCTTTAAAAAAGCTGCCCAGAGACATTCGGAGTTGTGTTTATGTGCCATTAACTTAATGCTATTGATGATGCGCTCTATCAGTTCAGATGTAGACCTGCTTCTCAATAAACAATGAAGTAATGATTAATGAATGCTTGCACAGTGTGATGTACTCTAATGAGCTCTCTCTCTGTGCACATGTCCATTTGTATTCTGTCATGCTCTAGAACCCTGGTTTAACTCAGCTGAAGTTCACATACCAGTATTTACACTCCTTTGACAATCTAATGCACGCTTGACTCATGAATCATGCATGTCGGAGAACAAGACTGTGATTTGTTCTGAGCTTGGAGGGAACAAGATGTAATTTTTTAAACATCAACTTCACCATCTCCTCAGCGCAGTAGAAGTGCTGGTAAAACGATGAGCTTGCTGGAACGGTCTGAAGTCATTCATGTTGAGTTGCTAAGTATTATCAGCTGAGGAGCATTTTCGCCTGTTGTCACTTATCCTGCTTAGAAAAACTGGGTTGACTAAACTATGACTAAAAAGTCCACACCACAATAACGATAACAACAAAGAGGAACAATATTGATGGAATCCTTTTCAAAACTTTTTTTTTGGATGAACAATAAAATCATTGACAGCCAATCAGAATCCACCCGGTGTTAAAGAGCTCAAGCATTTAAAGGGTTAGTTCACCCAAAAATGAAAATTCTGTCATTAATTACTCATCCTCATGTCGTTTCAAACCCGTAAGCCCTTTGGTCATCTTCGGAACACAAATTAAGATATTTTTGAGCTTTCTGACCCTCCATAGAGAACAATGGAACTACCACGTTCAAGGCTCAGAAAGTTCAGGACATCGATAAAATAGTCCATGTGACATCAAGGGTTCAATCAACCGTAATTTTACAAAGCTACGAGAATACTTTTTGTGCACAAAGAAAACAGCTTTATTCAACAATTTCTTCTTTAATATTAATTAATACAATTTGTGTATTCATAAATTTGTGGGTGGTTTGCAGCTGTGGCTGTATAGCAAAGGGCAAAGTATAGTTTTGCAGCCATATATCATGGTGTTTTAGTTTTAGATGAGGAGAGTTGGTTTGGGTTTATTGTTAGTCTGTGTGAATTACAAGGGGGCAGGAAAAACAGTCAAGGACAAATGAATGGAAAAGGCTATGCAAGGGGGATCTGGGCTGGGTGATATTTCCTGCATGTGTTGATGCTGCTGTGCTGCTAAATGTAGTACCAGGTTAATGGAAGATTCCTATGCTCTCCACTCATAGAATAGCAATGAAAAAGGGGATTTTTTTTTTTTTTTGTGAAGAGACTAGGGTAACTCAACTTTAATATTTATCAGAGGTGTAAAGTATATATCAGAAGGAGGCTAGCCTCCCTTGCGAGGTTTCTTTTCTCAACTCTACTCAGCGCTGAAAGTGAACATTCGATGGTGATTGGCTATTTTTTTTTTACCAACGGAGACACAAGAGCTCAGCTCTGAGTAATTTTCACTGTAAGGTATCTGTACTTTTACTCAAGTATGGTTTTTAGGTACTCTTTACACCTCTGATGTTTATCTATATTTGAGTCCACTCACACTCCAGACACTAAATTTCTAGGCTCATATAAACATCCATCGGTCTTGGTATAGTCAATTCTCTAATGATACGTTCCAATCCTTGATGGAAAGCAGAGGTGAACAGCCTGAAGTTGAGTTTTCTCAGTTTTTTTTTTTTTTGGCTTGCTAAAAAGTTCAGTTTGAACAGGTTGGTTTAAATATGCTGTTGCTACACTGATAGATTGATACTCTTGGCTAATAAAGCACTGTACAGGTTTCTATGGACACTGCCTACTTTAGACTGTGAGAGGGGCTACCAAAATAATTGCAAGGTCATGGAATAGGTTTTACAAAAGAGGTACATTCCTCTCAAAGTGTGACGCTCAAAGACGGCCTATAAAAACACACATTACAGACTCCTACCATATTAATAGATACTGTTTTTTGAGACTGTGGCTCGGCATTATCAAATATTTCTTAAGAACATTTAAATCTGAATTTTCATTTTCATGTTACAAATAAAAACAATTTTATTTTAAAACTTTTTCCATATTTCTTTTTCCAGGTTTGACCAGTCATACCATATGAGAATTTCCTCCTGTAGAAAAACATAAACACTTAACATGGCTTAATGTATTAAGATAGGCCTACATTAAGTGCAATTAAAAGATCAAATTCGATATATAGTTATTATTTAATGTACTACAAGGCAAGCAGATGGCCATGAACACAATGCGCAAACTTTCACTTGTCCTCCCATACAGCAAAACGATTAATGTGGCATAATAACGGACAAAGATTATAAAGCCAATTCAGTAGCCTATATGTCTTGTTGTTGACTCAAAGTAGGCTATATACAGACCAACAAATATGAATGTGCATTATGAAATGCATTAAGTGATATTAAAAGCATCAACTCCGTACAGGCAAGCAGACGAGCCCAGAACGCAATGCGTTAACGTTAAACAGTCCCTTAGAAAATCAATATAAATAAAACACGTAATGTAGCTTAATGGACAAAGACAGTGATATAAAAGAGCTGTAGACAGTTTATTCTCGGCCTATATGGAAAAACGCTTAACGCGAAACTTTGTCTAAGAATGCAAGTCTGAGGCCCTGTCCCAAATGGCACCCTAAACCCTTGCGGTCTTCCTCTGAGTCCGCACTTTCGTGATGTAATGCCGCCTTGACTGTCGGGTAGATGTCTACTGAGGAGCTCGCCCCAGTGCGGGCTTGGCAGAAGGATCGAGGGCGCATAACGGCCGCAAAGGGGGCGCTCACGAGTACCCTTCTGAACGCTAAAATGACAAATGGGACACTCTACGGTCTGGTTGTCTTAACGGACACGCACACGCGGCGGCCATTGTAAGTCCGTAAGACCGCAAGTGCACATGAAGTGTCACACATTACAGACTCCTACCATATTAATAGATACTGTTTTTTGAGACTGTGGCTCGGCATTATCAAATATTTCTTAAGAACATTTAAATCTGAATTTTCATTTTCATGTTACAAATAAAAACAATTTTATTTTTAAACTTTTTCCATATTTCTTTTTCCAGGTTTGACCAGTCATACCATATGAGAACTGTCAGTCTTATTAAACACTATGGCACTGATACATTATATTAAAGACATTTGTAGTAAACCATTTAGTCATCCAACGCCTGATTCCAGGGATGAACTTCAGCATTTGAATGTTGTATTGTTGTTTGGAACTTGTGCTTTGTATAACTGAGGATCTGTTCGAACAAGCCAGGGAATCATTGTCAGCAAGTTAGTTAATGAGAATGATGGATGTGTTAGTTTTATTTCATTCACACAGTGTCCCTTCAGTTACGTAACACTTCAGATCATTTATTTCTGGACTATAAACGAACAGTGGCGGCTCGTGGGTTTTAAAATAGAGGAGGCACACTAATTGTATTGGTCTGGGATCCCTGCCGATTATCATTTAAAATGGCTTTTTGGTTGCTTTTAGTCAGAATACAGAAAAAAAACGACACGCATACAGCAAGATAATATAATTTCAATTACCTGGCCTATCACATGAAGCAAACATCCATCCCTTCTTAAAAGTCTTTAGTTCTTAGAAAGAGAGTTCTTAAAAGGAGCTGCCTGTTGTGCTATTTAATTAAGTCGACTGCAGCCTATATCCAGTTAGGCGTGTTTTTCCTCTTTTTAAAAATGTTGTATAGGCTATATACTGTTTGAATGACAGCTTGGTAAATTTGTTGGCGATCAAATATTCAATATCGCTACTCATTATAAGTACTTGGTATGTTATCAGCGCAGCGGGAGACGTTCAAACTAATATCAGGTAATTTACGTCTCTATGATGATTGGTTGATATCAGAAGGAGGCTAGCCTCCCTTGCGAGGTTTCTTTTCTCAACACTCCTTCTTGTTGTTGACTCAAAGTATATACAGAACAGCAAATATGAACGTGCATTATGAAATGCATTAAGTGATATTAAAAGCATCAACTCCGTACAGGCAAGCAGACGAGCCCAGAACGCAATGCGTTAACGTTAAACAGTCCCTTAGAAAATCAATATAAATAAAACACGTAATGTAGCTTAATGGACAAAGACAGTGATATAAAAGAGCTGTAGACAGTTTATTCTCGGCCTATATGGAAAAACGCTTAACGCGAAACTTTGTCTAAGAATGCAAGTCTGACCCTTCTGAACGCTAAAATGACAAATGGGACACTCTACGGTCTCGTGGTCTTAACGGACACGCACACGCGGCGGCCATTGTAAGTCCGTAAGACCGCAAGTGCACATGAAGTGTTCCATTTGGGACAGGGCCTGAGAGTGCAAGTGCAAGTCTGCAGCCAGACCCTCTTGGCAGATTCGGCACATTCGCGATAGAAAAGCGGCGCTTTCCAACTTCAGTAACATGTTATGGTATTACAGCTGTGAAATTACAAACAAAAAATACACATTCTGAGACATGAACTGAAATGAACTGTGAATTTTATTAACATTAAATCGTCCTCCTCCCATCTCCCATTCCAATTTTGGGGAAGCTGTGCCTCCCCCGACGAGCCGCCACTGTAAACGAATGCCAAACATAGTTTAGGATTTGAAAGATAAAGCAATTCTCCCATAACAGGACAGAGAGGTAAGTATGCAAAGCTGCTTATCATGGTTAGCACAGGCACCAACACCTATAATGCAAGTGCTGTAGTGAAAACTAATTGAAAACAAGTCATTAAAAAGTACCACATTTTATGACTATTCAGTTTTACATAATACTTCAGGATTCTCAACTGAAGACACCACACTGAATACTAATCGCAATACATTGCAATCTAAACATTCAAGCCATAGCAGATGGCAGACACAAAATACTCTAAGCATGCCATGTCAAATGCCATAATTAGGACATTCACAATGCCAGTTAGAAGTTGGTTTGCTGTGAGGAAAAGATTTGCTTGTCAAATAAAAAAAAATAAAAAAAACTTTCCCATCAGAATGGGAAGACAAATAATGGCCTTGCCTGAAAAATCATTGTCTCACTGTGGATCTCATGACTATAAGCCTGTTCTGTAGATGTCCTTTCATCAAAGTTTCACACACTATTTGTTTCTAACTAACTATTAGATATGTATTAATAAATAATATTAAATAATAATAGATATATATTATTTTCCAAGTCTCTTATGCTCACCAAAGCTGCATTTACTTGATCAAATACACAGTAAATACAGTAATATAGTAAAATTATTACTTTTACTTTAATATATTTTGTAATGTAAATGTCATTTATTACTGGGATGACAAGGATACATTTTCAGTAGCCATTTCTCCAGTTTTCAGTGTCACATGATCCTTCAGGAATCATTCTAATAAATTTTAATAGATCTAATAGATTCCAATTATTCAGAATTCTCTGATGAATAAAAAGATGGGAAAAGAAGAAAGAAATATTGCTTTTTTTTTGTAACAATGTTAAATTCTTTAGATAAATTTAATGAAAATTGATTTTTTTTTATATATATTTGAATTTACGCCATCACACTCTTGATCACAGGATTAAGTAGGTGAACCAACTAATACTGTAACTTTGTCCTTATTACATTAGATGCTTCCATCAAGTTTTGGTTATTTCTCATATATGAGGGGAATTTCCTGTTTTTGTTATATAGCAGTTATGCATCTATTCTCTCAGGAAAATGTACACAATGAATCTCTTGTCTGGCCTTAATGACCCCATAAATAGTAGATTTTGTGTGTCTACATAGCATGTGACTGCTATACCTAATTTTCAAGCACACAATTCTTGTGAAAGAGGCCGAGGAATCAACATTTACTTCATTTTGAGAGGAAAGCAAATACTCATTATGCCAGGCCCGCAAATCCCAAAACCTCTTGAAATCATCCACGCTTATAGCTTAGTGTGGATGATGAGACATTAGTCAAACACAGTTTGACGTCCTGTGTGTAATGTGTTTAATGTGAAACTTCAGATTAAACGTCAGAGTGAGACTTTCAAATGTGTTTACAAATGGCTAACGTTGTATGGCTGTGCCTCAGCATTTCCACACCATAATGCCTAAGTTTTGGAGATACAGGTTTGTCATCCAGTCCCACGTGCATAAACATCTGTGAGTGGAGATATCCTCTCCATAAAGTGACCTCACATGCTTGGAAAATAACAGACAATGCCTGGATTTTCTCCAGTGGTTGTCTAGCTGTTTTACTGAGGAGAGTTTTCCGAGAAAGTGAAAGGATATAGGGGAAAGTTTTTAATAATCCATACACTTGGAACTGGGTAACATTAAAAGACCATTAGGGGAGAGTTTTACTGTGGAATAAATTGGATGCAAACATAGAAAGTTACCCAGAGGGGCTTTGCAAGACCACTGGAGATAATGTTAGCTCATATTTTGTTCATCTGAAGTAATTAAAAGACAATAAAAATATAATGTAGATGATGAATGGACGGATGAATGGATAGATACAACATAAATGCTTCAACAATTCTAACTGATTTAATAAACAGCTCACTGTGATACAACTGCCTATAACACAAAATGTCATTTATTCATTGTCACACTCCATCTACTTGCACAAATTTTTGTCCAATGTAATGCTTCAATATACAAAGTTATGTTATGTTATGTTATGTTATGTTATGTTATGTTATGTCCATCTACTTGCACAAATTTTTGTCCAATGTAATGCTTCAATATACAAAGTTATGTTATGTTATGTTATGTTATGTTATGTTATGTTATGTTAGGGTGACCATATTTTAAATTTTCCAAAAAGAGGACAGTGGGGGGCGGGGTTCATGGGCAGGGGCAGGAGGCGGGGTTTCGCCTAACAGTATATGTAGCCAGTTTTTTTTTGTTTGTTTGTTTGCTTTTTTGTTTTTAGAATAAATAAAAAGAAAATAAGTAGAAAGAATAGAGAAAGAACAGAGAATGCTAGTGTTAAAGGCTCTTTTCGTTTTTAAATAAAACAAGTAGTTAGAATAGAAATAGAATAGAGAGTACTAGAGGGTCAAATGAAGATGAAAGAGATGTATTTTCAGCAGACTGATCACAGGTCAAGAATAAGGAGAGATGACTGACAAGACCATACTGGAGTATTTGCTGCTTAACAGATCCTGAGCTCATTGACAAATATCTTATCGTGCAAGATGTGCTCCCTTTACACAGAGTGCATGTGATCACGAAATCGAAAGTGAAAGTGACCAGCGCGAATGCTCATTCAAAAGAGATTTAAATACTCCGCATACTGAGAGTGGCTCCCTGATGCGCCAAAATTATACACAATATTAGAATGTTTAAAGGAGTGGACACGAAAATCGCGGGAGCGAAGCACATGTTGCGGGAGCAGGCGGCAATTGTCACAGATTCAGTGGGAGCAAGATTAAAGGGGTCATATGATGTTGCTAAAAAGAACATTATTTTGTGTATTTGGTGTAATGAAATGTGTTTATGCGGTTTAAGGTTCAAAAAACACATTATTTTCCACATACTGTACATTATTGTTTATCGTAAATACAACTTAACCACTGATTTCTAGTCGTGTCCTCTTTTGGAAGGCCAAACAAAGTAGTTTCGCTTTCACAACGAAACACAGCGCCTTCATGAATAAAAGTTACGCCTTCTTTCTTTGGGTGGACATTTGGGCGGCTTTATGCAAATCTTCCCACATCGTGATGTAGATATGTGGGGGCGTGTTAGAATGAGCCGTTTTAGGTAGGTGTGGCTGACTCTTAACTTTTATAAAGAATATCTCTTTGGATTTGAGACTTTAGTCTTTGCAACTTTACAGATCTTCTTTATGCACCAAGAGCTTGTAACACTCCAAAGAGAAAGGAAAAATTTAAATCGCATCATATGACCCCTTTAACAAAACAGCCAAATCCTGGACATTTTGGGCGATTAAGAAATCCCGGCCGGACGCTTTTTTTAGATCCAAAAAGAGAACATGTCCGGGGAAAAGAGGACGTATGGTCACCCTATGTTATGTTATGCTATGCTATGCTATGCTATGCTATGCTATGCTATGTTGCTTATTTATTTATTTACATTCAAAAGTTTGGGACCAGGGATTTTTTTTAAATTGATCAAAAGTCTCATTGAAGACATTTATAATGTTACAAAATAAACACTGTTATTTTGAACTTTCATCAAAGAATCCTGCAAAAAAGTATCACGATTTCCATATAAAAACTAAGCAGCACAACTATTTTCAACATTTACAATAATAAGAAATTATTCTTCAGCACCAAATCACCATATTAAAATGATTTCTGAAGGACACTGAAGCCTGGCTGCTGAAAATTATGTTTTGCCATCAGAGGAATAAATTACATTTTAAAATATATTAAAATAGTAAACAGCTTTTTAACATTTTTAATAATATTTCACAATATTACTGTTTTTACTTTATCTTTGATCAAATGTGACCCTGGACCATAAAACCAGTCATAAGTAGCACGGGTATATTTGTAGCAATAGCCAAAAATACATTGTATGGGTCAAAATGATCGATTTTACTTTTATGCCAAAAATCATTACGATATTAAGTAAAGAGCATGTTTCATGAAGATATTTTGTCAATTGCCTACAGTAAATATATCAAAACTTAATTTTTGATTAGTAATATTCATTGCTAAAGACTTCATTTGGACAACTTTAAAGGCGATTTTCTCAATATTTTGATTTTTTGCACCCTCAGATTCCAGATATTCCAATAGTTGTATCTCGGCCAAATATTGTCCTATCCTAACAAACCATACACCAATGGAACGCTTATTTATTCAGCTTGCAGATGATGTGTAAATCTCAATTTCAAAAAATTGACCCTTATGACTGGTTTTTGTGGTCACAAATAAATCCAGCCTTTATGGATAAAGTGTATAGTGTATATTTTTACATTTACAAAACCACAATTTATAATATTCATTGTATATCTTAGATCATGAGAAATTCTACATTTTAAAAAAAGTATTACAAAATCTCAACCTTACATCAAAGATTATTTGCAAAACAGTTGCTAAGGATGTGCATAACAACACTAATGTCCTTCACGTTCCTCAGAATAACTGCAGTAGTATACTGTATCTATCTGTATGTATGATAGCTTTCAGAGGAGTGTGAATGTTTGTTTAGTCCAACAAAAAGCAGGCATTCATACATAATCACAACAGGAACAGCTGGCCATCATCAGTTATCTACAACCACTCAGCAGCATTAACCATGGCCTTCCTCTCGGGGCCGTCCAGATGCCTGATGTTGATTACACACACACCAAGCATGTTTGTTTTTTTTCTCAACTGGGTGGTAAAATGTAAGGAACATCTCTTTTCTAGTCAGAAATGGGAAGCGTCATTTTTCTTATAGACTAGTACAGATGTACGTTATCACTCCATCTCAACATACCTCATTCACAATGTGTGACACTGTCTGCACAAAAATGAGAAAAAATGATTTATATTCTCTCATGCAATAGGCTATGTTTTATGGGGAATAAGTGCAAAGGCATGCAAACTGGAAACATTTTCATCTTCATCGGTCTGACCCTCTTCAGTCTTGTTGACAGTGTGATTTTTCTTTCACATTGTCTCTGTGAGGAAACAACTCTTTCAGTGTCCATTTTTTTTATAAGTGAGCAATGGGCTGGGATATTTCAGGTCAGGAAAAGTTAAAGGGCTTCAGCAGACCGTTACTAAAGAAATTTTCAATGAGATGACACCTTAGCCGTCCGACAAAGACCAGGCCTGTAGAAAAACCAACATAAAGCACAAATCTCACCACATATTGTCTGTGAATGGATCGTACTGAGCCGTACCGAGCCGAGTCGTACCACGCAGTGGAAAAGCGCCATTAGTCCCTATATTCAGACTTGTACACTACAAACTACAGGAAAGAGCATAACGTTTCTCTCTTTTTCTCCTAATGTTTTCCAGTGAATCTTATCCACAAAGGGAGGACAGCACAGTAAAGAATGAGAAAATTCCTCCACATACCACAGAATATCTCCTGATGAAAGTTTTTTAGATGTCCTCATTGTGTTCGTGTCAATTTGACCGGGAGAGAATTTTCTTTCTCCCGAAAATGTTACTTAATGTTATCGCATTGGACTAAGATTTACTGACTTTGTTCACACAGGGCATAACTACTTCCACCGAAAAAAATTGTTAATTTTCATTAAAAAAAAATTATTTTATTCAACATTGCTACACTTGTGGTGTTCCCGGTCAAAAATGACCGGCCTGCAAAAAATAGCTTATAAATCTATTGTATTGTCTATCTATCAATCTTTTTGTCAGCTTGTTTCAAAAAGATTGATACCAATATTAGGTGATAATATTGCATAACAAGAGATTTATAAGCTATTTTTTGCAGGCCGGTCATTTTTGACCGGGAACACCACAAGTGTTATAGGTATTTGAACACAACCTGAGGGTTAAGCATTAAACTCTTTCCCTAGCAAGAAGCCTGAGACTCCGAAAGGCCTACCATGAGAAAGGAAATTAAGTGGGATTACTGCTTGTCTCTCATTAGCTTCCCATGATGGAATGTGAATGTGTCTGTCATAGCCAATAATGAGGCAATAATTCTTTACAGTAAACTTGTTGGCACATTCCCCCCGAACAAAACCTACAGGTTCCACAGATGGAAATTTATTTGCAGAGAACTTTTTACAGAGATTTGTCCAGTGCTTGCAATATATCAAGCAGTATGGTACATTATATGTCAAATGATTTTTAAAGACTTGTGAAGATGTTTTATTGTCTGAGAAAATACACTAGTTTTTTTTATCATATTGATTTTATGTATGTCTCTTGAATGCATTCACAATATGACAGTGTTATTATATTACATATTATTTAGTAATATTTGGAATTAGCATTTATTTTTGTTTTAGTTTTCATTTTAATTCATTTCAATTTTCTTTTTTTTTAAATATCTATATTTAACTTTTATTTATAGTACTTGCATTTATTTATTTGTTGACAAGACAATATTTATAATTTTCTTTCAAGTTTAGGCTTTTCATCTAATATTTATATTTAGTTTTATTTTAGCTTTATTTCAACTACCAATATGGTAATGATTTTGGTAACACTTTATAATAAGGTCTCATCTGTTAACATTAGTAAATGCATTAGCTAACAACATGAACCAATAATGACCTATTTAAAGCATTTTTAAATCTTTGTTAATGTTAGTAGAAATATAATTGTTCATTGTTTGTTCCTGTTAGTTCACAGTGCATTAATTAATGTTAGCAAATACAAATAACAAATATATTTTTAAAATGAATCAATAAATGTTGAAATCATCATTGACTAATATAAATAAATGAGAGGTAGCCTATTGTTCATGGTTAGTTGTTCATGTTAAGTTATGAAACATTATGCTGTTAAGTGTTACCGTGACTTTTAACAGTTTTCTCAGTTTTAGTTAACAATAACAACAATGCATATGAGTAATAATGCTAAAAGTACAGTATATAAAACTGTGACTCATTGCTTTGTAGAAATTCCCCGTGATGCTGTTTTAATACATTCTGATTTGAGTTGAAATATTTTATTTTATCAGTATACAAGTAGACAATACTGCAGAAAACAGCTATGTAGGAAAGGTTCTCTAAAAACGTTCATTTACGTTACCATGCAGTTACCATTTATTCGCATAATACCGCTATTGACCAATCAGAATTATTCCAGAGAGTTGCGTAATATATTTTAATAGGCCTGTTTAACAATAAATATCCTCACATGTATTTAAAAGCTTTCCCTGTATATTAATGTTTGTATGTTATTGTTTCAATAGTGGTAATGTATGCATTATTGTGTCTCCTTGTCTTGTCATCTTTTGTTTTTCATTGTTTTTTGTATAATATTTTTGTTTTCTCTCTCTTTGTTTTATTATATGTATTTGTATGTAATTCCTTGACAATGTTCTTATGTTATTGAGCATTAATAATAAAAAAAATAATAATAAAAAATAAAAAAAACAATAAATATCCTCACTAATATTTTTTATTTATTTAATGTCGCTAACTTGATTGAAGTTTTAGTAAACAAGAAGGTGATGGAAGGCACATTTCGCAACCTCCTGGCTTCAATACATTTTTTTAATCCAACAAGTCTTTCAAGTAAGTTCATACAGGTGGGTGTGTCTGTGCACACGCTGATGTCACGACTTTCAAAGATCACTTCACTGCAGACAAACTTCTGCAGCGCTCTACATCAGACACCCTACCGGACTTGCTATTTACATTTACTATTTATTATCTGGAATATGTCCTTCTTAGTGTGAAGAATCAAGGTGGAGGTTTTGCATCAAGGTATTGTAAATTAAACTAAAATGACAATTGTAATGTCAGCAAGTCAGTCTGTGTAAACAGTAAGCTTGTCTTAACTCGTTGAGTAAAGAAAATTATGTTTGTCTTACTTATATTGTATAAGTTATTTAATAGTTAACGTTCCTAATACCGTTAAACTAAATGAGTTTTTTAGCTAATGAATCAACGCATTGTCTTGTAGTAATGGATGTGTAAACCGAAGATGTAAACAGAGAAGTCGTCATACTGGTTCTCTTTTGGATCAAAATACTTAAAGTTAAGCAAAACGATTCGATATGAGACTTATCATATTATGAGATTCTGCTAGTTATCAGATTATGAGAAATTATTGCTTATTCATTTCAATGTACCCAAAATAACTATGGTAATATGTTTTTTTAAACATGTAGCCTACCATGGTAATATTATTGCATTTTAAAGTACCTTGGAGTACCAGGCAAATACCATGGTAAAAAGTACCATGTAACGGGCATCTGATTCCATTGTATGTGAACTGCCAGAGTATACTTTTTGTAAGGTTTTGTGTGTGTGTGTATTTTTCTTCTTTTAACTCAGAAGTATCACTTGCGCTCCCAATAGCTGGTTTCTTTCAATGCAATGTGTCTGTCTCTTGATTTTTTTTTTCTTCTCAGCATAGTTTTGGTACGTTTTTTTCTGTGGCTGTGTACACAGCCGTGAGTAATATCATATCATGCCCCTGGCTGGCACTGAATAAAACTGAAGCCCATCCAGCAGGAGGGAGTGTGTCTTTCATCCTCCTTTCGCTCTTTCATTCTTTCTTTCTTCAATATTCTCCAGACCCAGAGAGAATGAGGTATGATTTATCTGACCCTGCCAGTGCGTTCAAAGACCTGGCATTAGACCAGCTCAGATGAAGCATGGTCTGTGGCCATTCATCTGCCTGTGATTAGAGGAAAGTGCAGTGAACCGTGCGAGCTGCTCCCCTCAAGCCCACCCTTATGCTTTAAACTGCTGCTTTCAGACCTCTCTTGATTTCCTGGCATTCTGCAGGTAACGCATTCTGACAATGCCCAAGTGTGAGCGTATGTCGACACGGCTTGCTTATGCATGTGGAATAGGTGTAAATTTGATCCCTGGTCTGCAGGGTGCAGTTGGGACATCTGGATCTGGATAATCAGAGTAAAACTTTCAACAAGTGTTAAGTACAGCGGCTGTTGTTGACTAGGCCTACTTGTTTTTTTTTTCAGGGTTATCCTTAAGCAATCTTAAGAATGCGATCATATTTATTTTGTTTAATCCACACAATGAAATGTTTAACTTACAGTTGCATTATGCATGTCTAAAATGATCCCAGCTGTCATGCACCATTAATCTGGGCACAGTTTGATGCACTTTTTTTCAAGTGAACATAAAAGCCTATTATTTTCTCCTGCCACGTCTGTGCACACCGGAGTGATTGTTAGTCGACTCACAATGCAACACCTGTGCAAAGATAACATCAAACTCACATTCATCACCTTCAATTCTCAGCCTGGACCTTCAGAATGAAAGATTTTTGGATATGCCTCCTAGTGAATTGCCAGAGCACTGATTTCCGTCAGTCAACATAGTTTTTGAGGTTTCTGGTATTGCCTGCATAATGGGCAAGTTCAGCCACCTCCATCAAAGCCATAGAAAACAATTTGTGAATTCCCTAATAATAAATTAAGTGTAGAGATATGAAGATGTGGTGAATCTGGTGTTAGTGCAGCTGTAACATAAGAAAAAAGTGAAGCTGAAGTTGACCTCTTGGATTCTTAAGAGCCGTTCACACAGAATGCGTTTTTGCATTCCACTGCGCTGCTTTTCGATTGTTTTTGTATGTAAAGATGCTCTAGATAGATGTCTTTGACCATTGGGTTTGCGTCTTGTGCCTTTTGCAGTCTCGCTCATGACATGATGTTCTAAAAATGCGGTGCCCAAGTTTAATTACAATTCAATTCAAGTGTATTTGTATAGCGCTTTTCACGATACAAATAGTTGCAAAGCAGCTTTACAGGAAATTAAGTTTCTACAATATATTTAGTAGTAGCTTGTCAGTGGTGACTATGTCAAATTGATGTACATATGGCAGAAATGTACGGTAAAATTCAGTTAATGACGTAATCAAACAGACGATGACGAACAATTCAATTACATTTCCCAGTGTCTCACATGTTGCATTCCACAGCACTACTTTTTCATTATTTTTCTGTAAAAACATGCATTGATGGATGTCTTTGACCGTTGTGCTCACATTTTTTGCGATGTCTTGTGCATAATACAGCGTTCTAAAAACATGGCTCTCAAGTTAAAATGTCAACTTTTAAAAAAATGCGTCTCTAGACTTCGAATGTTTTTTTTTTTTGCATTCCACTGATCTGATTTCCCATTGTTTTTCTTTGAAAATGTGTTAGACGGAAGTGTTTGACTGATTCACTTACGTCTCACATCTATTGCAATGTTTTGCACAGTACACACCACTAAAAACGTGTTGCTTAAATTAAAAGATCAACCTTCTTGCATTATCCTCTATTCCATTGCTCTGTGTCTCGCATTTTTAGAAACAAGACCCTTTTCTAATCCTTTTTCAAACTTAAAGGTACTGTTTACATGGAACACGTTTTGCATTCATACTTTTCCATTGTTTTCTATGTAAGCATTTGCTAGACGGATGTTTTTGATCGTTGCATTTATATATTGCATCTTTTGCAGCATTTCGCTCATGACTCGCTCAAGTTCTTTAACTTTAAAAAAAAAAAGTAAAGTTTTAAAAAAGTAATTCAATTTCTCTTTTTTTTTAAGCTCAAAAAACACATTCTGTGTGAATCACCCCTTAGGCTGAACCGGTTATGACCTTTCTCTTTAGTATCAACTTGCATACAGCATGTCATAGAAATTTTTGCACAGACTACTGTCAGCAGAGATCCTCCCAAAGGTACAACCGTATATTTTTAGATTTGCATAACATAAAACCTCAGATCGAAAGTCTCTGAGTTATACTTTGACTAGCACAATGGAGCATTGTTCGGCCAAAACACGTTTAGAGCTCAAACTAATCTGTAGGGATGCACAAAAACTTCATAAAACGTACGAAAGAATGGTTTGATTTAAATATAGTTCTGAAAAGGTGTTTACAGATATGTTTCGAGACGCTTTCGGAAATGCTTGCGTCAAACGCGGAGTCTAAGGTGTTATTGTGTGCTTCTGTCCTGACCTCATAATTGCATTGTCACCAAAACGAAGCAGCTCCGTATAGAAGGATTAAGTTCCTTGGGGTCATGCAGGGTGGTAATCTGGCAGGCGTGCATGTCAGAGCAGGTCAGTGTGCATGCTGCCGTTACGATGAGACGCAGTCTGATTCAGTATCTGTGGCCTTCTGCCTGTCGCTTCTTTCTGTTGCCGAGAAGGGAGAAATGACTTCCAGCCTCGTGGTGAAAGCCCATCCTCTGAGAACATATACATCATACATCGTCTGCTGTATACGCCCAAAAGGTGTTATTGTGAGGACAAACACGTAGATGCACTTTGGTCTTTCAATATAAATAGGCTACAAAGGATAATGTCTGTGCCAGAGCACACTAATTGGTCTTTGTGCGTTTACTGCTTTTGTGTCACTGGAGATAAATCACTCCATTTTCTTTTTTTAATGTGAGCTAAATTATAGGACTGAGCTGTAATTGACTTGAAGACGTGTTGACGATTTTATTTCCACGTGTCGTGAAACAGAAAAGGAGTCAGATGACTACCATACCTTCTTTTTATTTGGTAGTCACCCTTGTGTTTTTAGTTAATCTCTTTTAGGCACATAAATGGCAAGTGTGGATGAATAATAAATGAAAGATTTTAATGACATTTTTTTTTTTACTGTTTGTTTACTGAATAGATTTGTGTCTGTCTATTTAGTATCTCTACAATTCCTCTCTGACCTTTCTGTGGCCTTTTATAGAGCATTCAAGTTTATGACGGTACCACACTACTCACATCCTGACATTCAGAATGCACAGTTAATAAATGTATAAATATTTTCCAAATGTTTACCAGTTCAGATGCTACCCAGCTGTGTTTTTAGTGTGTAAACTAAAACTAAAATCATTAATTGAAATAGAGCTGAAATAAAATAGAATATAAATATTAAATAAAAAAAACTTTAAAAAATGAAACGAGAATGATAAATGTTGCCTTGGTGACGTTGAAGTACTAAGATTACTAAAACTGAAATAAAAAGAAATATAAAAAATTTAAAAACTAATGAAAATAGCAAAAGCACATAACAAAATGACTAAAACTGAAATAAAAATGTAAACTAAAAATATAAAAATTAAAGCTAATTCAAAATAATAAATACAATAAATAATACTAAACTAACAAATTATTCAGACAAAAATACTGTCTTTTGTGAAGTGCTTGATGTTAGATTCTGGTTCTGAATGATCTGTTTAACCTCTTCTTTTATCATTTTGTGTTGTCTTGTAGATCAGGAGTTCTGGGCACAGTGTAACCCCTCAGTCTGCTGTAGGGGAGCCGGGGGAGCATCTCTCTTTGGCCTCCCTTGAGTCTTTGGAGGCCATGTCGGAGGGAGAAGCCCCCTCCGCCTTCACCCGAGGCAGCCGCTCCCGAGCGAGCCTCCCCGTGGTCAAGTCAAATAACCAGGCCAAGGACAGGTCATTAGGTAAAGTACTGACTCGCTGTTTTTGAGTTTTTAACTTGTGGGTGTGATTTTGATTTATTTGTCTTTCTCACACTATTGTCAATATTATTTTGAAGTAATATTAATGAGGTTACAAATCAAGTTTGTCAAAATTAAGGCAGGGTTGGTGTTAGTCAGATAATTAAGAGAATTTTGTTGCACATTTAAAGGGATGATCAATATATCCTTGTTGTCATTTTAAACACAATATTTGAATATTACAATTAAAAATTTTACAGATTTCTTAGTTAAACAGTGTGTAATATAAATTCTAACACATTGTGAGAAAGTGCCAACCTTTGGGCATGTCAGACCAAATGTTGACGCCATTTCTAAATTCTTTGCTATTTGGCCTTTTGCAGTGTTTTTGTTTTGTTTTGTTTTTTCACAAAGCAATAATTTCATGAATAGTAGACACCAGTGTAGTACACAAATTATATATAAATGCATGCATACAACTGTTTCAAATAAACTTTTAGACATTTCACTTTTTGGAAACATTCTTGAGGTGAATTCTCTTTCTTTCATTCTTTCACTTTAATTGCTAAATTTATTAATGCAGATATACTTTATTTTTTAATAAAAACCTCTATATCTGTTCATACGTTTAAACATCTGGTTTATGTTACAGCTAGAGAGCAAATTTTACATTTTGCTCCAAATATCTCAAGTTATATGGCAGGAAAATGCTTACACCGCATTCTTCCCAGACCCCATTTGGGCTGTCTCAAGAGAATCATTTAATGGAGGGTCTGGGACAGAATGCAGTTGTCACTATTTACCACTGGTACCCTTGTAAGCCTATATGCTCTACTGTATGCATTTAAGATATATTTATACAGCTTTTAGTCATTCCATACTTAATTCATCTCCAAAGTACTGCAGAAATCTTATGTTTTACACATTGTGCTAGTATTAATCTCTTATATTTGCTTTATATTTAGGTGTCCTCTACCTGCAGTATGGAGAAGAGACCAAACAGATCCGAATGCCCAATGAGGTGACGGGTGCAGACACCATCAAGGCTCTGTTTGTCAGTGTCTTCCCTCAGCACCTCACTATGAAGACACTGGAGTCCCCCAGCGTGGCTATATACATCAAAGATGACATGAGGAATATGTACTATGAGCTGACTGATGTCAGGTGTGTGTCTCTTGTCATTGTCAGACTTTTTTTGTGTGTGTGTGAATTATATCATGAATTTAAAAAGTGTAACACAAAATGTACAAAATTTTTATGCTCAAACAGCAACATTACAGACTAACTAAAGTTGCAAAAATATCACAGCCTTTCTCTTTTACTGTGTGCTTGGATTTAAGTACAGAAAATTGCAGGCAGTGCTTGATTTTAAGTGCGTTCAAACTGTTGGGTGACTCCCTTTTCCACACCCTACTCTTCGTTGGCCTGCGGCTTCCTAGCAGGAATAGAAAGAGAGCATGATCAATCTGTTTTTCTGTGTTTGTGTTATTCGGCACAGGATGGGCTTGGTTTTTTAACAAGCGTTATAGTTATGAGGAAGGAGCTTGTGTTGACACGCTTCTAACCTTTATGTCGCTGTGAGCTGCAGCTCATTGTAGTAACGCTCTTTTCAGCCTCATTGAACCTGAATTTTCAAGTGTTATTTACACCACAACACTTTGGTCTTCACATCAAGAAAAAATACATACACCAACATTCAAATGTTTGGGGTCGATATATAAATATTTTATTTTATTTTTTGAAAGAAAAAAACAATTTTATTTTGCAGGGACTGATTACATTTATCAGAAGTGACAATGAATATTTAAATGCTCCAAAAATTGTATTCACATCAAGAAAAAATACATACACCAACATTCAAATGTTTGGGGTCGATATATAAATATTTTATTTTATTTTTTGAAAGAAAAAACTGATTACATTTATCAGAAGTGACAATGAATATTTAAATGCTCCAAAAATTGTATTTCACTTAAATGCTGTTCTTCTGAATTTACTATTCATCAAAAAAATCACAAAAATATTAAGCAGCAGAATACATATATAAAAATATGTTTTCTTTACAGGAACATCACATCACACTCTTGCCTGAAAGTGTATCACAAAGACCCAGCCCAGGCCTTCAATCACAACGCAAGAGCCAATAATGGAGAAATTAGGGTGAGTGACAAGAATGTGACCGCAGTACCACTGAACTGTCCCATTATTATAACTCTTCATGTTCAACTCAAAAATCATTAACCGAAAAAGCTCTTTTGCTTTTCAACACTATTTGCAGCTGGTGTTGACAGGTGGCAGGACCCTGAAGGTTAAGGCTCTGCATCTGTTCTTTAGAGCTCAGAATTTGAAGCAAATACTTGCCACACCCATACATTTTGGCAGGAGCCCCACTGATTGGTCTACCCACTGTTGCGCAATTATAATGGGCGATCACCTTTAGCAAAACAGGTCAGCTCTGCTGAGACCTTTACTGTATGTCAAAGGCACAATAGTATTCGCCACGCTGCGTTAAAGTGATTTGTTTGTCATCAGGAATGTAGATAATGCAGAATTATGGCAGTGTCTCTGGAGACCAATGAAGCTTTAAATACATTTTAAAAAGCCAAACAATGCCTGTTCCTTATCTCATTATGCAACAAATGGAATTTGATTTTAATTGGAACCAAGCTTTAAGCATCTTGCTTTCTAATCAAACCCATCTGCTTTCCATGAATCCATGCATGTAAATTTATGATATTGACCTACAAATGTACAGTAGGATAATGTTATTCATGTTTAATATCGCTTTAGCTACTAGATGCAGTTTTGAAATGCATAATAATAGTACATACAAAAAATGTAAAAATATTCATTTCAGGCCAGAAATTTACTCATCGCATCCTGTCTCTAACAGGATGTGTTGCACATTTAGGAGCTGTTCTGCTGTGGTGTAATTTGCTTTATCTAATTATAAGCATTTCTGGAGAAGACTGCACTGTCTCCAGCTATCTCATCCATATCTTGAGTTCAGCGGGCCATGGAGGATTGGGAAAAGGATAATTCTAAGCCAGGGCTGAAATTCCTGGGCCGGGTGGGGAGACGGACTGAGGTCAAGCTCTCAAGAGAGCACGGCAGCGGATGCGTCTGACCTTGTAGTTCTCAGCTCTAATGAGAGTGCAGAAGGGAGCAGCTCCTGTCTGCACCACCACACCACACACATACACATAAGCCTAGCTAAACAGCAGGCTGCTTGCGTTCTGCAAGCAGCCTGCTGTTTAGCTAGACTTATGTGTTCTCCATAACAACATCTAGTGCGAATAACAGAATACACAGCTATATCAATAGAACAGACCCACTTCAAACCCGGTGCAATTACCTGGATTTTGGATTTTTTTGGAATATTTTCTTGAGCATAGTTTGTTCAGAAGAATGAGTCTAGACTAGGGATGTGCAAAACTGCATATTTGCAAAATTGACTAATCAGCAGTTGGTCTGAACAACTAGTCCACTAGTAAGCCCTCTGTAATTTGGCTGGCTCAGGGTTATGTCCACCTGACTCCAGTCAAGCATTTTTAATTTTTAAATAGGATTATTAATATCCGTATTGTTATTGTTACAGAAATGGTCATTAATTGAAATAAAGCTGAAATAAAATATGCATATTAGACAAAAATGTTTATACACTTTTTAAATTTATAAACTTGAAATGAAAATGAAAATGAAAATGAAAAATGTTGCCTAACTGCCTAATAACTGACTTAAAATGCATAAAGTACTAAAATTACTTTAAACTTACTACATCTGTTATAAATGAAATCTAAGCAGAAATATTAAAAACTAAAAAAATAATAATGGGAAATTTTATATTTAATCTAACTTTAACTTTAAAGCACCGCCACTAAATATATTAAAACTAAAAAACATCTAAACTAGTCAACCTCACTAATCACTGACAAGTTGACCAACTCATTCACAGAAGGAAGTGCCTATACACATGTTCCATTTTTCTGTCCTTCACAGCTGGAATCGCCAACATGCCATTCCTATTTTAGTGTGTTTGCATGTGTCAATTTGAGTTCATGGGACAATGGTCTATGCAAAAACACTGCGCTCTGCCCACGTGTTGTGGTATTTGGAAACCCTTTTCCCACCTAAACCAAATTTTAGATTAGTGGGATGATAGGAACTAGAAAAACAAATGGATGTGTAAAACAAGTCCTCTGAGAGTTTGAGAAAGCAAACACGCACAGACACGTTTGTTGATGTAATGCACTTATTTTAAAGGATTGCAAAAATGGACCCATTTTCTCTAATGTTTGGGCCTGATGATATATTGGCCTTTCATTTTAGCTGTTTATCAATGCTGTAAATCTCTTGAAAGTTGAAGCTTGTCCTTCATACACATAATTTATAGACCCATGTACAGTGGTGCTCTGTGAATTCGCTTTCCCAGGTGCTTTGCATCACTTCTGACATGTGGCAAATTAAAGGTCCTAGACGTTTGCGTTTAAACATGCATGTTTGTAGTACATTTGGTTTCTTATGGTCGCATGACAAATATTAAGCTAGTTTTATGGAGGTCGTTATGTACCCATTGAAAGAAGACACCTATTTTGAGCTTAGATAATACAATAATGAAACGATGGCTGCACCTGTTTAAACATGCCTGACTCAGTTTGGGTTGTTCTTCGTGAGAACTTGGTCTATTTCTAACGGCAAACTTCTTTAAAGAAATCTTTAAGGAGCAATGACAGACAGACTTAACTCTTAGGCATTTTATTGAAGCAGCTTGTCATTCATTTGATATCATTTGATGCAGTTTTCAGGATATAAGCATTTAGCAAAATCATCAACCAGATACATTAAGAGCAATTATAATTTTCTTGGTTCGTCTTATTAATGTGGTCTGAAACTAGATCTGAGGTTATAAGAACAGGTTTGGAGAACCTTGTTTTGTTGGTTTGTTGTTCATCTTTAGGCCAACGCAGAGGGTGTTAGTGCTGTGAATGGCGGATAATTCACATGCACGCACGCTCTGTCTGTGGGCTTTATTACTGCACGCTTAAGCATGAGCACTGTACAAAGACAGGTCTGGGCAGGGCTATTGTCTGTGCTTTTGCACTTTTGTTCATATCTGTGCACTTGTCTAAACAAATCATATCAGCACAGTCATACAATACAATTTTTGTTTTTAGTTTCCTGCTTTGAAAACTTCTCTGTGAAGATTAATCATTTTTGTGACAAATATGTAATAAAAAGCTCCTTTCATTAAATTCAAAGGTCCTTTTCATATCCATTGACTTTCTTTGAGAGTTGTTTACCAGCAGTTTTTAACTGGTGAATGGCGTTCTGAATAACATGGTCACGGACAGCCAGAGGAAACAACCAAACACTGCAAACTAAATAATAAAATGCAACTAACCATATAATCTTGCACATTATGTGTGTACTAGCAAAATGCATAGCTTATCAGCTTTTTAAAAGGGAGGGGAAAATGTTTTCTATACATTTTGTTACTGGCATCAAAGGTTGTGGGAACAGTTAAACTCTTCAGTATTTTGGCACAAATATATCTGTCACTTGGTTGAAACTAGCCAAACTAGACTGATTCCAAAAACTGAGCAAAAGCCATGAGCAATAGTACAAATCTAAGATAAAATAATTTGATAAATTAAAAGATAAAAAAGCGCCAAGCTTGATGTCTTTTATGCAGTGAATAAATTAGTCATGCATCAACATTTCAGAAAACGATAATATTTGATTTTTTAATTGACATTTAATTAGCACTTTTCCAAGGACATTTTGAGCATGTCAGTGTCTATTTTGTGCACAAAACATGGATAAGCTCCAACAGGTAAACATGTCAGCAGTGTGAATGCACTTTATCATGACCAAAAATTATGCAAGAGTAGCAATATATAAAAATTGTTTGGCTGAAATGTCGAGAGACGGTTCATTGCCGAAGAACATCCCTATGAATGGTTTTATTTATCAACTGAGAAAATGACACCCTGAACATCAGTTACCCAACTGCTCAAATTTAATTACCCAAACTTTATTTTCAGTTTCAATTTTCAGCTAAATGAAAACTTTTATTTTGGTTTTGGTAAAAAAAAATAATAATAATAATTTTGGTGCATCACTATACATGTTAAAAAGAAATTAAAAACACAAATGAATAAATAATTGTGAAATTTATATTTATTTTAGTATTAAATAATAATACATTTTATTGTTTGATTTTAAGGACATTTTTATTGGTACTTTTTGGTTGCCACTTGATGTAGCAAAACCAGTCGATAACCATTATTTTACACTTTTTTCTTGTTACAAATGTTACATAACCTCCGAAAACCAGTTTCGTAACATATTACTTAAAGCATTTATTTATAATGCATTATAAAACTAGTTTTAATGCATTAATTATGCATTATAACACTTATCAATTCATTGTTACACAATGCATTTTAAATTCGGTTATGATTATTGATTACAAGATATAATGTACTGTATTACAACGCACATTATGAATAATTATAATGCATTATACCCGTTAATAACCCTTTATAATGCATTATACACAAAGGCTTTAAGTAAAGTTTTACCACCTTTTTTTTAACCCAAATTCTCTCTGATATGCTTTTTCGTTCTATCCCTAGATCACAAGAGAGAGGCTCTACAGTGGCAGACAGCTGCCGGGAGGCCAAAGCCCAGTGCACACTCTGCCTCACGGTCCCATACATTCAGTCCAGGGCTCTATGTCTCCTCCTACACCTCGCTCCATGCCCTCTTCTCCTTCTAGGATCCCTTTCGGCCACTCTGTTGCCATGCCTGGTGGTGCCACCTTACCCAGGGACCGTATGTCCAACGCACCCCCAATTCGCTCTATCACACCCTGCTCCAGTGCCATCCTGGAGCGACGGGACGTGAAACCGGATGAGGATCTGAGCAGCAAGAGCGCTCCTTTGTATTCAGAAGCGTACGGTTCACCTGAAGCCAGGCTCAGCGTCTCCTCATCGCAAGGCAGCCATACTGGAGACGTCCCGGATGGGGCGGCGTACATCCAGCAACGCTCCTCCGTCAAGTCTGTCGGTGCGTATGCAGATGGCCAGGATCTGCAGCACTCCCTCTACAGACAGAAATCTCGGAAGTACAGTGAGAGTCAGCTCGCCTCCATGGGCTCCAAAACACCGCCTGCTTCTCCTCACAGGGTCAATGAGGTCAGAATGAGTGACATGCTCCCAGGCCAGAACTCCCACATGCCCTCACAAGGTGTGGCAGCGGAAAGAGCATCACCTGTGCGTAGATCTTTCCGCAAGGACAGTAATGGGGCTGTGGAGGTGGCGACCAGGGTGAAAGGCAATGTGGCCTCCCCTGTTTTCGCCGACCTTCAGCCCAGTCACGGAGAGAGGCCATTTCAAGGACATGTGGCAGCCGGAGATCCTCAGAGGTGAGACTTTTTAAATTCCCTGCAGCTTATTGTGTTGTGAGATAACACAAAATGTGTTTAAGACACATGGTGCTCATGTGTATATTCTATTCTTTTCTATTATATTAAAACAAGGATACGGTGATAATACTTCCCTTTCTTCTGATGTTGTTGTTTGTTCAAATAGAGCATGAGTAATCAAGGGCTGATGGGGAAAATAACAGAATAGTCATGTTGTGTAATTGAGAAAAAGGCAAGAGTTCCTCTGGGCAAAGCCCAAAATTTATATATATACTGCCATGCCTTGAATATCAAAGTTCATCACAGTTTTGCCCTCAGGAACAGAGAAAGGCAATATAATTTGCTGGTACCCTCTTTAGCATTGTTTGATACTCCTTAGATCCACAGTTGAATAGTATGTGATCATTTATGGAATTCTTTCTTTATTGAAGTGAGTCATGTGACCTTTGTTTTGCAGTGAAAGAATAAAGGCAATGGAGCAGCAGATAGCCAGTCTTACTGGACTCGTTCAACACGCTCTTATGAAAGGGCCAAATACAAGTGCCAAAGAGACTTCCAGGTGGATGTTCACAGAAACATTTAATGTGATTCATAAATAGCATGAATCTAAATTGTATTATTATAATGTGAAGATAAAAACAGTATAATGAAAACTTTAAAATGAAGACTTACTGTTTTGTCTTTCTCTATAGTGAGAAACCAGTAAAGATGGAGTCTTCGGCACAGAATGGTGGTCAGTAAACGTTCAGTTATTGATTATAATGATGCTTCCTTTATCATTCCTTCTTGCTCCTGTGAATCATGGATCTGAATTTAATCTTAATTTAACCATATTTGTGTTGTTACCAGAGCAATAACTTCATAAATTGGTGTTTTTGTCCAGGCGTCTGTACTGTAACGTCAACTAAAGACCCAGTTGTGCAGACAGACAGTGTTTCAGCACAGGTTCAGCCTCCTGTCAGAAACCCTGCTATATGCTCAGTCCTCTCCACCTTCGGGAGAAACGTCTCTGACCTCAGACTGCAGCTCCATCAACTCAAACAGATGCAGGTACACGTGAAATTCAAATTGAAATGAGGTTCTGTCCAGGGCATCTGCTCTTTTTAAAAGCTTGTCCTGCAATATTATAATGTGTTATAATATTATTAATGCCATCGATCAAAAAAGTATTTTGCAGTAGTTATGCAATAATTTAGTAGTGAAGCAACCAGCTTCACATATTTCATTTCTAAATAATACACTACTATTCAAAAGTTTGGGGTCAGTAAGATTTAAAAAGAAGAAGAAAAGAAAAAGGGTCAACGATCCATTAAATTGATCAAAGTAAAGTCATTTTTTATTACTAAAAATTCAGTTTCAGGTAAATACTGTTCTTTTGAATTTTCTATTCATCAAAAAATCCCGAAATGAATAGTCGCTGTTTTCACTGATAATACTAAACATTGCTAATAATAATGTTTCTTGAGCACCAAATCAGCATATTAGAATGATTTTTGAAGGATCATGTGACACTGAAGACTGGAGTAAGACTCGAAATTCAGCTTTGTCATCACAGGAATAGATTACATTTTATTTCAATTCAAGTTTATTTGTATAGCGCTTTTCACGATACAAATCGTTGCAAAGCAACTTTACAGAAAATTAAGTTTCTACAAAATTTAGTAGTAGCTTATCAGTGGTGACTGTCAGTTTATGTACATATGGCAGAAATGTACGGAAACATCAATTAAAGACGCAATCAAACAGACGACGAACACTATTAACAGCAATTATTATATGATGCAATCAAACTTATAGCAACTTATATACATTTTAAAATGTATTAAAATGGGAAACAGTTATTTTATATTATAATTATACTTCACAGTATTACTGTAACGGGGCTGACAAGACGTGAGACGTGCGGATCCATAAGCAAGCTTTATTTAAAGCAGAGGAGGTCAGAAACACAGGCAGGGTCGAACAGTGGCAAACAGGTATATGGCGGGCAAGACACAAGAATAGTCCTAGGGCTAGCGTAGGTCAACGAACGGCGAACAGAGTCAAAAGGGACAAGACTAAAGGGGTAATCCAGGAAAACAGGCTAACGAGGGCTCTGTAGTGTAGCTATCAAATGATAAGCGCTAAACAATACTCGGCAGTTAGAAAGGAGTGAGATTGAGTGTTAAATAGTGAGTGAGTGATATGAAACAGCTGTGTGCAATCAGTGCTGTGTGCAATCAGTGCAATGAATGATGGGATATGTAGTCCGGGATGAAATGCAACAGTGTGTAGTGCGAGAGTCAATGAAAATGGAAAGGGTGACCTCTGATGGCTAGCAGACGGAAGTTCATGGACCGAATTCGTGACAATTACTCTTTACAGTATTTTTTAATCAAATAAATACAGAATTGGTACGCATAAGAGATTTTTTTTCAAAAACATTAAAAACTCTTACCCAAACATTTGAATGGTAGTATATAAACACACAAACACATATAATTATTGTAATGTGATGTAGCGTTATAATATACACATGAGTTATAATAAACAGTTGGTCAGAAAACAAGTGTGCTGATAGAGCTTTGCCTTGCATATACAGCTGCAAAACCAGGATGCCATGAGGCAGATGCTGCAACAGGCAGAGCAGGAGATCTCAGAGAGGTTTTCAGACATTGTGCTGCACCTTGAGGACCCTGTTCGAAGACAACGAGTCCAGGTGGAAGAAGACAGACACGGATATCTGGGCATGGAGGAGAGGGTTCTCGTACAGCTCGGGTAAGACAATAGGACAGCATCATTTTTATGTGACTCCTGATCCGGTTAAGACCCTGTTAATTACCCGTGAAGAATTCATATGGACTGGTCATCTGTAGAATGTGAGAGACAGCTGTAGATGAACAGAACAAGTGCTGCGATCTAGAGGGGAAAATCAGTGCACTGATTAGCTGCTGCAAACGAGCCAGATTTGATGCTGATTAACTGCTCACGTCTAATCAAAGCTGAATTCTCCCTGATCCCCCATACTAATTAATTATAATACCATGTCTCCAGTCAATGCTGAATGCACACTTTAATAAACAAAGATCAGTGTAGGTTTTTAATAGATGTGAACAGAGGAGATTTTTACATTGTTAGTGCTATATTGAGTATTTTTCTAAAACCCATTTGCTGATGTAAACCTCGATTAAGTAAAACTAGTCATACCTTCATTGGGTGGAGATGTGTGCGATTGCATGATACAACGCAGTGAATAATCCACTGTCCCAACCTGTCTCAGAAGAATAAGGCTTGTGAAAGTTTCTACGTGTTTCCTGTCACGATGAATGTGTGCAATCCTGAAGGGGAAATATAAGTCAGATTGCTTCAAAAATTCATCTGTGTTTAGTCACAATGTGCATGAAACCAGTGTTGCTATTCAGTTGTTAACGAAAACTAAGACGCTATAAAGTATCACTAGAAAAAAAGCAAGAAAATCACTTAAGCTATTAAAAACGTATATGTTAACTGAAAAAAAGGACTGAAACATAATATTGTAAACCTAAAAAACTTGAATGAAAATTAAGAATGTTGCTTTAGCACCCAACTGAAATTAAATAATAGATGAAAGCTAAATAGAAATATTTAAATAATTATAATAATGACAGGCGCACAACAAAATTACTAACACTTATTAAAATTAAAGCTAAAAAAAAAAAAGCTTATTCAAAATATGAATAAATACTGTATTAGTAAATAAATAATACTAAAATTACACTGCATTAAATATACGAAGCATTTTATTCCAGTGACCAACAGATATCAGTTCATAGAAATAATAACAACCCAGATATGTTGTTACTGCCTTGCGTTAGATTATGCTATGGTGAGAATGATAACAAAAAGCAGGACTTGACATTGTGCATGGGAAAACCCTTAAGACACCCCTCAGGTAAATTACACAAAACACAAACCATTTCCCACAGGGATGATCTCAGAGCATGTGTACTGGCTTGCAGATTCCTGCATGGCTGGCCCTGCTAAAGACTGTTATATGCAGGTACAACTCATGATGACCAGCTTCAACAATTCACACTTCGTAACCATTTCGAGACGAATGAAGTCAGAAAATCTGAGAAAGAAATAGGTTATGATGATCCTCTGAAAGTATTTGGCTGAGGGCAGACTTTTGTTGCCAAATTTGCTTACACAGCCAAACTTCTCTGTATGTGAACTGTCAGTCAACAAACAAGACTAAATCACGTTAAACAGGTTTCAGCCTTTAGCCGTCAAGACTCACAGTCAAGACTTGCTTATTGCATAGCATTAAGTGTCGCTAAATGCTGGATTAAATACGATTGAAATATATATTAACAGTGGCGTCCAAATGTCTGAGACTACATTGGAAATATGGGAGTTTTTTTTCCAATTAAACCAGGAAATTAACAGAAAGTTCTTTTTTTTCAGTTCAGGTTTTACATTGTAGAGTACATGCAGCTTGAGCAAAAAAAGCAAAGAAAAATACTTATTATATAGCATTAAAGTGACAATAAATGACACATCCTTGTAACAATGTCACAGAGAGCTGGAAAACTATGTGGAGATGCTCAAGAAAGAATCCACCTGTGCCATGAGCAATCGACCAGTCACTCTGAAGGATGTGGAGGAAGGGGCGGTCAACTTACGGAAAGTAGGAGAAGCTTTGGCCACACTCAAAGGTGATTGCATTTGTATTTATCCTCCCTGTGGACTTATATAATCATTTATTAATTATTATACACTACCATTCAAAAGTTTAAAAAACTCTTAAACTCTACACTTTCAAATGGCAGTGTAGATCTTTCTCTTGTATAATAATGAATGTCTTTTCAGGAGAGTTCCCAGCCCTGCAGATGAAAATGCGTGCCGTGTTGAGGGTGGAGGTGGAGGCGGTGCGCTTCCTTAAGGAGGAGCCTCACAAAATGGACAGCATGCTAAAGAGAGTCAAAGCTCTGACTGACACTCTCAGTGGACTGAGAAGGTAAAACTCATGTACCATTTGAAATATTAAATTCCTTTCAAGCTTTGGCAGGTTCATTGTTAGGGTTTCTGTTTGTTGTAGATACGCCACTGAAAGCCACAACCATACTTCTGACCCAGTCCAAGTGAAGGCGTTACCAGCTGATTCAGTTTCCATTGTGAAAGAGTACAGATCTCCAAAACCTGTTTGTGAGTCCCCCACCCCACAACCAAGATCACCTGCCAAAGTCAGCTGCTCGGAGCCTGTGCTGTCTTCTCCTGTCACTGTGCACCGCATTCAAACAGCTCCCGTCAGCGCACACCACCCCGGTCCCCCGCTCACACCCACCCATGGCAGGGACTCCCCCACTGTGGCGAAGGTCAGTCCCAGGAGCAGAGAAAACAGCCCTGCCCTGCAAAAGAGAGCAGCTCCGCAGGGCCAGGAAGCTGTGCCAGCAACCGCTGCCATCAGCACGACTGGATCCTTCTCACCAGAGGAGATCTTTGTCAACACAAGCAGGCCCATGCCTGAAGAGGTGTGGTTCAACTGTGACTTTCACTTTTGATTGATTAAGATACATGAATTGGCATCAACACAAATGTCTTATTTCTGTAACTCTGTTTATCTGCACACTCTTAAAAATAAATGTTCTTTATTGGCATCGATGGTTCCATGAAGAACCTTTAACATTCATGAAACCTTTCCATTGCAAAAAAGGTTCTTTATTGTGGAAAAAGGTTTGAAAAATGGTTCTTTTAAGAACTGTTCACTGAAAGGTTCTTTGGGAAATCAAAAATGGTTCTTCTATGGCATCACTGCAAAAATCCCCTTTTTGGAATCTTTATTTTTAAGAGTCCAAGGAACTTCCTCTAAATACGCTATTATTATATATTAATATATAGACTATATTAGCTAAATTTAGCTGACAAAAATAGATAAATTTTCTCTTAAATATACTTAAATTAGCACATTTTGCTGACAAGAAAAGTTCAGTTTTCTCTCACACAAAACTCACTTTTAAACAATGTAGGGTTTGTTGTAGATACGCCACTGAAAGCCTATGCATGAAGAACTTTTTCGCCCTCACACGAAACTCCCCAATTGTGCCGATTCCTATTGAAATGACTTGCAGAACAATGGTAAATGTGACCCAGTAATTGTTTCCAACAAACTAACTTCTGTCGGGTTCTTCACAGGTTTCAAAACAGGCAGTAGAGGAGGACAAGGTTCACTCTACTGGACTACAAACGGAAAAGGAAATGGAAAGGATCCTTCAGCAGACTCAGGCCAGCCTTATGAAGGCCATACCTGACCTGGAAGTGAGCAAACAGGTGGACAGTGCCCCCTCCCAACCACCCAGCATCTTGCCAGATGAGGTGGACTCTCCACTTCCTGTGTCTCCACTCCCTGGTATGCCTGTCCACTCATATGAACCTGCATATAAACAATTCATTCAGATTGTAGGACATATATAACACTAAACTGGGATCTGGGTGAATGACATATAAGAGTGTCCACGATAAAAAGCACATCTTCGAGATGTGTTCTTTGTATTCAAGTTGGTTTCATATGTTTTTTTGTTTGTTTTTAAACAAATCATGCGCAAGAAAAGTTGAAGTTTTTGAACTTTTTGAAGAAAAGTTGACTTTTGAATGAATTTAATGAAATTTGAAACTTAAGCAAAAATCACAGCTTTGAATTCAAAATATGTCTTTTGTGTGGTGCGTGTTGTGTTTCTGCAAAAATAATAGCTCTATGGTTTTAACATTTGAGAGTTAAAACAGCCATTAATATTATTAGCATTGTTTTTACTGTTGTTCTGTAAAATAAATGTATATTATTATTATTAAATACTGGACTTTTTATTTTAAAACAGAATTCTATTAATGCTATAGTAATATATTTCTTTATTGGTTTATTTAATTTTTATAATGTAATATTATTGTATAGTCACACTGAATGGGTACCACAAAACAACAACAACAACAGGGTGAATGTGGCCTGAGACCGAATAAAAGAAAGCCACTGGGATGCGGGGTCATGTCTTTGTCAGCTTTTTCACCCCTGATGAGTTCGCATACCTGTAAAAGTTAAAAAAAACTCATGCTTTGCAAAAATAAATAAATAAATACGCTTTTTAAGTTAAAAAGTTTATTTTTTTAATTCATTCATAAATATTTTTAAGTTTTGGGGTCACACTACATTACAACCTGAACTATTATATGATATTTTTATTATATGAAATTATTTAATATTTTAGAAGCCTTGACACAGTCATTAACGGCTGCAGGGGTTCTTTCTATCATTTCCTGTTTTATGTTTTTTCTGCATGCTAGTTTGATCATGTTAGGTTTTGTTTTTGTCTGACAGAAGTTTTTTTTTTTTTTATGTATATTACAGTACTCCTTGTTTTATTAATAATCCCAGATTAGCTGGTTCAGATCTAACCTCTGGAGGATTTAATATCGAGGCACTCTTTATCTAACTTCAAACAGAAGCCGCACCACAGGATGTACCCCAAGCAGATAAACCAGTCCAGACCAGTTTGGAGAGGCCACAGAAGCCGACCATAGAGAAGCCCCACAGGGCCAGTGTTGACAGAGTACAGCCCAACCCTGAAACGGCCAGCAAATCGCCTCCCCCTCCCCCTCCACGCAGATTCTACCCCTCTGGAACTGGACTCACCACTGGACGTTCAGGAGAGGTGATCTACTCCACCCGGAAAGAGTCCACGAGCGCACAGGTGCTTGAGTCGTGCTTTTTCAGCTTCCTCTAATTAAGATCACACACCATTGTGTCACCATGTGACTTAGGCCTTGCTGAGCCGCATTCCCAGACAACATGACAATTGTCATTACTATTATTTGAAAACAACACATCTATCGTACAGTGTACCTACTACGTGTAGAAATTTCATTGTGCTATATTTTGCCTGGGTGTGCCGTGCGCTTCATATTGTGTCCTTGTTTTTGTGAATAATAATGACGGGAAGTCACGGTAGAGATTCCAGCTGCTTTTGTTGATTTGAAAGACATAATGGAGGGTGAGGGTCGGTCACACTCGGCTGGTTGTTTTGGCTATAGGAGGGTGAAGAGGAGGCCCCGAAGCCCAAACCCTTGCGTGTGCCCCCAGAGGTCAAGCCCAAGCCCCGCACCCCTCCTCCTGTCAACACCTCCACCTTACAAGATGAAGAGGATGAAGGAGATAAGATCATGGCTGAGCTACAGGTGAGCAAACCACCATCGTCCGCACAGGAGACACTCACACAAAGACATAAACACACACTTATTCTTTTACAAACACACAGGACGTCTGAGACATGTCAGAGGTGTTAAGGGACAAATATTGAGCCCATACAAACTTCAAACGGCCACGCCAGTGTCAAAATTTACACAGAAGCATCAAAATGAGGGCACTCTCAGAAGTTTGACTTGTGCTGCCCTCTATTGTTGAGAATGGGTAGGATTTACTATAAATCTGTGTCATCATGAATTCGATTTTATTTTTATTAGGAATAAAAGTAATAAATCAACAGCGTAAAGTGGCCTCAGAAAGTGTTTGTAAACGTCACACTGAAAAATGTATGAATGCCATTGTATTAGCTAACAAAATATTAAAGGAAACCAAGTGCAATTTATTTTAAAGAAAAATAGCTCAAAAATTACAAGACTTTTAAACCAATAAGAAACAAAATAAAATAAAATGAAATAAAATGCTCTACAAAAATATAATCAGAGAGATAAAATCCATAATAATGTATATAATAAATTACTCAAAAAGTTAAAAAAGACTAAGTAGTGTAAATAGGATTATGCATATGTTGTGCAACAGCATTATTGAATAGTGGTTATAAATGAATGAATGATTATACATTTACATGAATGAATATAACTGAATGAATATGTGTATATAGGCTTATAGTGAAATAAAGTATATGTAAAATTACTTTATTATTAGATTGTAAAAATGAAAAGTGAAGTGAGTTCTGAGAAAAAAACAGTTCAGTTCAGTTCTGTTTGACATCTCAAAATTGCACTACCACAGGACAGAAAGCTCACCCATACACAGCCACAGCACCTAATGCCCATACCCTTACCCCTCTTCAGGTGTTTCAGAAGTGCACAAAAAAAGATTTACAGCCCAGATATATTGTTGATCTCACATCCCGTGAGCCCTCAGACAGTGAGATGGAGCCAGGGCTTTCCCTGTCTTACCACACAAAGGTAACGGACGTGACGTGTGCTAACTCCCCGTCGCAGTTTAACAGCAGTGCTCACATGAGCAGTCAAGTCCCATAACCTCCCGCTCTACTGACACTAATACGCAACACCCATACTGATGTACTGACATACTGATGCACGTCAATGCCTGACCGTAGCCCCTCATCAAGAGAGGGCGTAATACGTTTGAATGTGTCTAACACTGGTCTGTCACTCACACTCTCCTGCTGAATGCTAATAGATACAGCTGTAGAAGATGGACTGGGTCAGAGTGACTGGAGTGTTGGAAAGGCCATTCAGCGTACAGCAGTCCTTAGTAAACTAAGGATGAAAGCTAAACTAAACTCTAGATGGCGCCATTGATCTCTTTTGTAATGTTTCGCTCTGCATTGTACCGACTAACTGGATATATTAATTTGAGAATGTAAATAAAGGTCTCTGTGCTAACAAACTGTCTTAGCAGACCACCTCTTACCTATCTGAAGAAGGAGCACTATCTGAAAGTAGGGAATATAGTGCAACACCTGGTTCACCTGGGGTAAATATAATTTGTTTTACTGTTTCCATTAGTTTTATGTGTGATTTAAGAGCATGTATACACATTGTATTCACTTTGACTTTAATATGTTGTTTGAAGTCCAAAGAATTCTTGATTTCTTTGTCAGGTCATGTATTATATCACTGGAACAAAAACATCAAGGGAGAGCACCTCTAGGCCAGATGACCTAAAGGAACCCAAGGAAGCAACTTTTTCTCCTTCAAAGGTTGCACCTGAGAATGCTTCTGACCTTTCCCAGCAGCAAAAATTGTTAAAATCAAATGACTTATCTGTAATTTCACTCCAGCCAAGCCAATCAGTCAAGGAGGTCCAAAGCAAGCTAAATAATATTCATGAAGTGCCATCTGGCCCATTTAACTCTTTAAGGAACAGCACAGAAGCTGAAAAGGGGGCATCGCTCATTAATCCCAAAGAGCTCAAGACTGAATCAGTGCTGAAGTCCCTAAAGCAGGTGGTTCCCACCCCTTCAGAGAAAGTTTCACCTGTTGAGGAGAAGTTAGAGCAGCAGATACTGCGTACATCCTCTGATGCACCTGTTCTGGATAAGTCAATAAAGCATGGGCATCGCACAACCACTGTTCAAGTTACACTTGTTAGCAAGTGTCCACAAAGTGCTGAACTTCAGGTTCACTCACCAGTCCATCAGCCCAACACTGAAGCCTCATTTTCAACACAACCGAATAACCATGACAATGAGCAGAATGTAACAAAGAGATCATCTGAAGATCATGCCAGATACACTGAGGAGGCCAGTCTAAGTCCCGACCTCCCAGGAGAAGAAGGTCCTCCTCCACCAAATAACATTGCCTTCAGGATCACTAAAACCAAGGTACAGGCTCTATCAACTGGAGAGTACCAACAGCTGGTAAACAGTAAAGGCACAGATGTCCAAACTCTTAAAGTGGGCTCAGAACCAACCCTATCTGCCCCCGAGGACTCTGGATTTGACAAGAAGCCGGTTATCATCATTTTTGACGAGCCTATGGATATCTGTCAGGCCTACAAGCGACTGTCCACCGTCTTTGAGTGTGAAGAAGAGCTGGAGAGGGTGCTATCAGAGGAGAGGATAGATGAAGAGAACGAGGAGGAAGTGGAAGCCAATTCAAACAGTCAGGTCGTTCAGATAACACCTAGAAATAATCTAGATCAGTGCAGAACTGAGAATAGGGTAAACAATCAGAGAAGTAGTAGCGTTCCAGTGCCTCTACAACAGCAGAGTTCCTTTGAGAGTCCTGCTCTTACCGTTGAGGAAGGAGACAAGACAGAATCTCCTAAAGATGCGAAAAAGAAATTCAAATTTAAGTTCCCAAAGAAGCAGCTTGCAGCTATTGGTCAGGCTCTTCGTACGGGCACAAAAACTGGCAAAAAGACACTGCAGGTAGTTGTCTACGAGGATGAAGAGGAACCAGATGGAACCGTGACGGAGCTCAAAGAAGCTAAAAGGTTTGAGATTAAGTCCCACGCAGACTCTGATTCTACCAGCCCTAGGTCTTTATCGCAAAACCAGACCACCACATCACAGAGCACCAAAGACAGAACTGAGGCACTCCGTAAGACTACTTATCAAACATTAGACAGCCTTGAGCAGACCATAAAGCAGTTAGAAAGCACCATAAGTGATATTGGGCCTACGTTGGTTTCTGAAGTCTCCCGCAAGGAGGAATCGAAAGCGAAGAGAATGGCCAGTGATGCAGAACCGGAGGAGGGCAGTCCCACAAAAAAGCCAGCACCTCTGAAGCCCAAACCCCACAAGTCATCTCTGCAAAAGAGATCCAAAACACAGTCTCGATCCTCCTCAAGCACGTCCACTTCCTCCAGTTCCTCCAGCAGTAAACAGGTCTTTCTCAACTCCTTTGCACCCTTCTGCTGGTGGCCTGACTTTCTAACCAATGACTTTAATCAACTTTGAATGTGTTTCATAGGTGTCTTCGGGTGAACGCGCTTGGGAACACTCTGTTTTGGGGGCTCTGTGTGATTTCAGTGGACATGATTATGGACTTGGTGTTTTTCTCTTTTAAACCACTGTCTACTTTCACTATTCCGACTTTCAATGAGGTTGAATCCACGAAGCGTTTCTCTCTCTGAGCGGCTCGCTCTGATCTATTTTGGGATTAATAAAGTGCATGTACTGTGGTTGGGATGTTGGTGGTACACTTGAGCATGCTGCCTGTATCTTTCTCTTCCCAATCATGTCTACAAATGAGAAATCTTTATAAGCTTTGTCCTCATTCTGTCGTGTACTTGTCAAGCGCCTCGATCCATCGCTGACATTGTTTCCTTATTGATCTTTTCAGAACTCTGGTGACTCGCCTGCTTCGAGTCGGATTTCCTCACCCAAGTCTCGCCAGCAGCCAGCAGGGAGTGTGGAAAAACCCGGAAAACCTCAAAAGCTCCAGGACTCCCAGAGGCAATTCCGTCAGGTAGTTTTACTGTAGGGCAGTGTTAAGGCATGAAGACAGATGGGAAAAGTCTTTGAGTATGATGATATGATGATCTCTCTTCCCCTACAATTCATCGCAACCAACTCCTTGTGCATGTTTATCATTTACACATAGACACTTTCAAGATATGCGTCTTCTTTTTTCTTTTTTTTTACCAACCCTTGCGCTCCCTGGGAATCGAACCTGCAACCTTGCTGTTGTTAGCACTATGCTCTACCAATTGAGCTATACAGGAAAACTGCATGATTGTTGTTATCCAACAGTCAATCGTAAGAGCAAACACTAGGAACTACTGTGTTGGTTGGGGAGTGCTGGTTTATTTTTCCACTTCTTTGGATTATGAAGATATTTTGAAGAACCTGGTGCCCAAATCCCTCCTTTTATTCCTTCTTTTCTCTCTTCACTGCTTAATGTGTGAAATTGACTGTGAGAGAAAAGAAACAAAATTATGCCTTTTGTTACAAGAGTAATATTTTTGTTGGTGTTGTACTGTAGAATATTTTTATGGCATATAGAGCTCTATATTTTCACGTATATATGTGTTATCATCCTACTTGACTTTCCATGTCTTCCGGCATCTTTGTTCGCAGGCTAACGGGAGTGCTATGAAAGCTGGTGGGAATAGTAAACATGCTTTCCTTGCTTTGCCTGCTTCTAAGATCCCAGCTTTTATACCTAGCTCATGGAAGCGTAGCTCAACCCGTGCTGCTCGTTCTAGGCTTACTAACCAAACCTCTTCCTTTTCTTCAAAGTCCTCTATCCCATGTCTCAGCCTGAGCTGGCCTAGCTGTAGACCCGTCTCGGCCTCTCAGCGGCCTGAAGGTTAAAACCTAACCCTCCCTCCGCAGACTCAAAATGGCCAGTCCTGCTCCTATTCCTACTCATCCTCTAGCTCATACTCTTCCTCCTCCTCCTCTGTCTCTCCAACCTCTACTTCCTCTTCCTCGTCCCCTTCCTCTCCATCCCTCCTGTCTCCCACTGCCATGTGCCGGGGAGGTGGAGCTGTACACATGCCCAGCTTCAGCAGCCGCAGGTCTCTGAAGGCCAGCAGTGGCCAAGCCACTATCACACCAGCATCCTTTACCGGGAACATGGCATGAGCTGTCCATTTCTCTCTTTTGCTCAGTGTGGTGGTATTTAAGGTGTAACAGAAATAATGATTTAGTTATGCCGTGTATTTGGGGTGGTGTTATTGTCTTTGTGCACTTCCACTGAAATCCACAAGTGGTTCAGAATCTAGAGCCGCATATTATGGATTTTGTTTTGGTATATGTGAGGGATTAAGCTTGACAGTGTTGGCTTTTTATTTTATAGAAGTGCGTTTGTTTACTTACATGAACTATGTATAATATGCATTGCTATTTTAGAGAAAGGAAATTAGATGAATATATGATACTATAGAGTGTTTTGTTTTTAAATTAGCTGTATATTAGTGGGATCCAAAAGACTGTAGTGATGAAAGCAAAACCTTCATAGAACCTTCATAAAATCTTTTTTTGTTTTGTTTTAGGATTTTCATAAAGGGGTCATATGATGTTGCTAAAAATAACATTATTTTGTGTATTTGGTGTAATGAAACGCTTTCACAATGAAACACACAGCGTCACACACGGCGGGCTAGAGTGAGTGGCGGCGGCCTAGAGTGAGCGGAGGCCGGCAGGCTAGAGTGAGGAACGGCCGGCGTGCTTGCGGCAACCACATGTGGCGACCCCGGGCTAGACTCCGCTTCGTCCACGGTGAAAGCCGATCCGGCAATCGACAGCGCGAAGTTGATGTATTTCCTCAGCTACCAGCACGGATCAGCTCTAGGCATGACGAAGCGGATATCGTTCTCTTTTGGAAGACCAAACAAAGTAGTTTCGCTTTTACAACGAACCACACAGCGTCTCCACGACATGGCGGCGGCAACAACAATACTACAACGTGAATAAAAGTTACGCCTTCTTTCTTTGCTTGAACATTTGGGCGGTGTTATGCAAATCTTCCCAGATCGTGACGTAGGTATGTGGGGGCGTGTTAGAACGAGCCGTTTTAGGTAGGCGTGGTTGACACTTAACTTTTATAAAGAATATCTCTTTGGATTTGAGATTTTAGTCTTTGCAACTTTACAGATCTTCTTTATGCACCAAGAGCTTGTAACACTCCAAAGAGAAAGGAAAAGTTGAAATCGCATCATATGACCCCTTTAAGGGTTTTTACAAAAAAAAAATGTAGGATTCTGCTATTCTTCTGGGTCATTAGAAGCAAATGAATGGGTCAACAAAGCAAAATTGTAACTTTATACACATTATCAGATGTTCATGCTTCTGTTGAAGCACAAGGTGCTCTAGTGATCATCGCAAATCATGCTAGAGAACATGATTATCAGGTTTTAGACAAACTTTAATTGTTATAATTTTATGTAAAACATGGTGTACTAAATATTAAAAATATTCTGAAAAAAGATGTTTCAGACTTTTGGAGCCCAGCTCTGTATCTATCAGAAATGCTTTAACAGGTGTGTGGTAATTGATTTGACAGTTTGAAAGGGATTTAACCAAATTTAATCTGAATTGTTGTTTTTTTGCCTCCAATGCACTGCCAGTTTTAACAATATGCCGTTTGTAGTGTTTTGCCATAAAACCAAAGTTGTGTTTTTCATTTTAAAACAAAGGTGTGTGTATATAGAGTAGTGTGAGTGGATGATGTGCAACCATCGTAGTGGTTCAGTAGCCTAGTTTTGTGTTTCTTTATTCTTGTTCTCCTTCAAATAGCTCATGTCAAATGCCAAACAATATAGTGATTTACATGCTAAATTGCTAAATATTATTCTCAAAAAGATTGGCTATGAAAATAATGTTTTAAAATGCCAAATTTAAATCCTATGCATGCTTTTCAGATATTTAACCATGGATACTGCAAAGGTAAATGCTGTAAATATTACCTCTGATTTTGTAATACTGTATAAATTGTACAAAAAACAGTGTTTGGAAGAAAATGCTTGCCGGAGATGTTTATCAAATAAAGGGCTTCCAGTGTATTGTCATTTATTTTTTTGTGTTTTTATTTAAATGCTGTGTATGTGAATGTGTGAAATGTCTGCCAAATACATATTTTAAACAAGGATGCAGAACAGGATTCAAAGCAAATGTTAAAACATCACACCTGTCTCTCTAGCAAACATAAATCAGTTTAACCCGTTTCAAGGCCTGATTAAACCATTTGAAAACTGATGACAGCACTTCCAGTTTCTATCACTTCAGTATTCAACTGCAGAGGGCAGCACTGACTTGCAGAAAAGAGACATGCTGTAATAATCTAAAGCTCAATTGGAAGAGCCTTTTAATATTTATTAATTGTTCATTTCGTATTTGTTGTAATCTTGTTGTTTTTGGCAGAGGTGGACTTTGGAAAAAATATTGACCTGTACAAAACCCCAGCAGCTGACAATAGTTTTTTTTTTACCACTTGAAGTAATATGCCTTACTATAATATACTTTGGACGTGATGCTGCCAGAGTAGCCCATTACTGTTCCAGACCTTTAAGTAACAATTTAAGAACGGCTATATTGAGATATCAGATAAACTGAAGTGGGGATCTTAAACAAAAGTCTTCAAAAATGGGTTTCAAAAGCCATTTTAGAACTGTGCCTATGCCCCTTAGCAGTCATTTCATTATATGAGACATGAAAGCAATTAATACCTGATTGATTTAAGAGTCATATCTATTATGTGGACAGCAAAACTCCTCTGAGACAAATGATTGGCACATCTATTAATTTGGACTTCTCCTCTGCGCTTAGATATGCATTACTTTTAATGCCAAGTTCAATTCAGTCTTAAAGAATTAATTTAGTGTACCTGTTCAGACACATGGTGCAGTTGATCGTCAGCTTAAAGCACTAGTTTTATCGTTGCCATTCACATACTAAGCACCATGAGATTCACTCAAGGGCATTTCTAATAAATAAAAAAAAATAATAATTTATATAAATTAATTTTCAGATTTTATCCATTTTTCCAAATGTATAGGGATAAACAATCCAACGTCTAAATAGAGATGAAAACACTGTCTGGACAAAGGAACGCTGCTTTTTCCGTTTCCAGGTCCTCCTCAAATTTGTAATTAGCCAGCTTTAATGAAAGATAATTAGTTAATATGCAAATTTTAGAATGACTGAATCCCTAAGCTTTACACCATCTAATTAGCATGTAATTTGTATATTATAATACATTTACCATTAAGAAGTGAGAAGTCCAAATGCTACAATGCTATAGAGAGGAGAACAAGAGTAATTAAAGCGCAAGTCCTTTTAGCATTTAAGATTAATTGTCTCCTGATGTTTTATGGTACAAGAGCATCAACATCATAAATCTTTGAGGACATTAACAAACCAACAAGGAACTTGTGTAAGTTAATCAAAGATCTGGTCACTAATTTGCATTTTTAATTCATCGCAATTAACGAGTGTCAATTGGAGAGGAAATTAAGAAGGCTGGGATAGCAATTCAAGCTACTGCTGTTTGCTTACAATTTCCTTGTAACCCTATTTATTGTGCCTCTAAAGAAAGGGCAATCACGTTTATGCTTCTCAATCTTCTGCTAGAGCTTATTTACTGTAACATATCCAGATAGCCAAAGATTAAAAACACATTTTGTCACCATAGAATCATGAACGATGAATGTGTTGAGTAAAAAAGATGGACACGACTATAGCGTTTTGGTTTTTGTAGCTACATAAAGCAGCACCTCAATGGATTCATGTATTGAGCTATGTAGTGCAGTTACACAAGTTGTAAGCATTTCCTGATGCAGTATGTTAGACTCCGAAACAAAAGCATTGTGCAGACAGTCTTAGCGTAGATGTATCGATCAATATTACCACACCAGAGTGGGTGATCTCAAGCTCTGAGCGTAATCCAAGGTCTGAGTCAACACCCCCGTCAATATGAGCTCAGCAGTGTAAACATCTGAAATGAAGACATCATCAAAAAAATAATTCGATTGTGCTTGACTGATGGCTGATTGAAATGTGTACACGTTACATTTTCCTACTACAGTGGTTTTATATCATACAGAGAGCAATGTAAATGTTGAGATGGGAACTGGGCCTGAAGGATATGCCCTCTTACCGATGTTCTTCAGGAAGTACTCTCGACACAGATGGGAGTCATTTTCACAGGTTATTAAAATGATCTCCGGTAAATTCTAAAACAAACATGAATGACACGAGTTATTTTTTTGATGGCAGCCTTTGTGCTAAAGCATTGTTTGGCCACTAGTGCATTTATCATTAATGATGTCAATATGATTCTTGATTGCTTAAATGCCATCAGCTTGCATTGGTTTTGACCATCAGTTGTGCTGCCTACTATTTTTACAGGATTCTTTGATGAATAGAAAACTCATTGTCATTGTGTATTTATTATGTCACTATGTAACTATGCAATTCTGTAATTATTAATGGGTTTAACTGTTACTTTTGATAAATTTATTGTGTCCTTGCTGAATTAAAAAAAAAAAAAAAAAAACATTTACTTTTGAACTACAGTGAATATTAGGTATTATATTACGAAGCCTACATATCATGGCAATAAATAAAGTGTAATGCATCCTTGTTTATCTACTAGCATAACTCCCTTTAAATGGTACTTTGAATTAACATTGTGACTCAGAGCAGTTACTGCAATCACCAAACAAAACAAAAAGAGCACAAAATACAAAAGAACAGCTAACAGCTGGTAAATAGGTGTTCATTAAGTGAGCGTGACTCCGCATCCTCATCAATACAACAGCCCCACACGCCTCTGTATTGGGGATCTGATTAGGGTACCTTGTTTTGTTTGTGCTCCATGATCTTGCGGTAGGAGGGCTGCTTGAACAGCACTTTCCCTCCGGCACTCTCCACTATAACTTTCATTGTGCTGAGGCTCGGACAGATTCCTGGAGTTATATAGAAATACTTCCCCTGTAAAAGAAGAAAGAGACAACTGAACACACGCTTCCTTGTGATATCCAATTAGGCCACATGTCAGTGCAGAGATACATAGTTGTTTGGCCTACGTTCTGCAGAGTCACATAAACAAGTCTGTTCGAGTGGAAGTACACGCACTAAAGTGGGAAAGTGATAGAGTGGATGGACTCTAAATATCCCAAAGCTCCTAACCTTCAATAGCGGAGCCACGTGAGCTCTCTTCAGTGACTCCTCCAGACTGAAACAGAACAGCACCTCTGCCTCTGCATCTCGCAGCATGTAGCTCTGCTCATCTGCAAACACAAAGAGGAACAAATCAAATTAGCATTATGGATGCGCAATACAGCTGTATCTACTGATATAATGTTCTCAAAGGGATATTTAACCACATGTTGTTTCAAGCCTGTATCACTTTCTTTTGCATAACATGTTGCAGAAAATGCAGAAAAATGTTGGTAACAAGACAGTTTGTGACCAATGACTTCGAAATGTATGGAGAAAATCTCAAAATATCTTCTTTAATGTTCCACAGAAGAAAGTCATACAGGTTTGGAACGACATGGGAGTAAATCACACACTTTCATCTTTGGGTGAAATATACCTTTAAATTACAGCCACTGGTGTAATTGAAACATTACTCGAAGAAGATCATATCATGCCCTATTTTGCCCCATTTGTTGTAAATTAGTTGTAACATTCTAGATCCGAGTTTATGGCAAATACACTACAAGATAGGGGTGGGCGATATGGCAAAAATATAATATCACGACTTTAAGAAATATCACGATTCTTTGTCATGTTGGTTTTTACTATTTTGTAAGTTGTCTGAGCATTACAGCTAATTTCCATATTATAAAGACAAAGCCTTTCAAGGTAACAAAAAATTTTAAAAAAGAATGGCAGATATTTAGGCCAAAGTGGGCAAAGATAAAAATCTTTGTCATTATTTTATCTTTGGTAATAAAAAATAAGAAAGATACACATTATAAATACACATATTATACAAATAAAACAACAGTGCTTTATTTTAAGGTACAATAGGTGTATTTAACAGGAGCATTCAAGAGACTGAAGGAACAAATATAAAAATAAAACACTATAGATTGATGCCTATCAAAGCAACGGAATTAAAGTTTTTCAGTTAAGAGTAGTGAGTGATTTTTCTCTTGGTGTTTTGTTGTTTTATTAACATTAAAGGAATAGTTCACCCCAAAAAAAAAAATCTGTCATCTTTCTGTCAAATCTGTCATAGTGTTTTATTTTTATACCATCATTTACTCACTCAAAATTTGTTTTAACCCTGAATGAGTTTCTTTCTTCTGCTGAACATAAATGTTATTTTGAAGAACGTGGAGAACCAAACAGTTGCTGGTCCACAGTGACTTATTTCCAAATTCAATGTGGACCAGCAACTGTTTGGTTACCCACATTCTTCAAAATATCATCTTTTGTGTTCAGCACACGAAAGAAATTAATACAGGTTTGTGACAACATGTAAGTAAATAATAACAGAAAATAATTTTAGGGTGAACCATCCCTTTAATGACAATCGGCAGCATGTTTAGTACTGTGCCTTTAAGAGCTGTGCGCATCTAATATACAGACACGCATCCGTCTTTCTCTCAACTGTTTACTTTCATTTTAGACAATCAACTGAGTCTATATGTAAACCTTGTGTGTTTTGATAGTATTAGCGCAAAAGATAACTTTTTTTATCAAAAGGTTTTTTTAGTTCACGCGCTTCGGGTGTAGGTGATCAGAAAAAGTGCACGCCAGAACAGCACGCGAATGAAACGTTTAACCGGCAAGGCTTTAAAGCAGATGTGAATAAGTGCAGTGTCCCGTGTTAGGGTTGGGTATCGTTTGAATTTTATCAATTCCGATTCCGGTTCCGATTCTGCTTATCGATTCCGATTCTTATCGATTCCTAATTCCGATTCCAGTAAGATAAAAAAAATCCATTATATACTGACGTATTTCGTGCATACTGGTCGATAAATGTGAAAGACAAGTCAGTTCTGGCCCGGAACAACCTTTGTGGAAATGGTTCGAACAGTTCGAACAGTTCGAATGGTTCGAACAGTTCGAACAGTTCGAGAACGGACACAGGTCGGGAACCTGCATCGAGACCACTGTTCTCTGTGCTCGCGCTTCAGATGTGTGCGCTGTACGCAAACAGTGTGCAAGTTCTTTCCCTTCCTGCACTTAAATAGTTTAAAATCACATTAAAATGCAAACGCGGGAATCGTTAAGCGGAATCAAAATGCACATGTCTGATTTCAAACCAGTTTGAAATATTCAAAATCATTCCAAACCTGTCTGAAATTAAAAAAAAAAAAAAACTAAAATACTTCAGGGTGACAGGTTGGTCTTCTTGTGACAAGTGTGAGCTTGGCATTGGTGTCAAAAAATTGGCAGTACCGATGAAAATTTCCACACCAGCACATTCCTAATAGGTATAGAAATGACTTAACACCCAAGTCGGCGGTGGGTTGAGATTGCTTGTCCATTTCTATGGAAACTGCTTGTGAACTCCAGAACCAGCTATATTCTAATCCATTTTTCATTACATAACATTAATATTTAATTTTTTAATCACAAAACATTTCTTGCTGGAATATGAAGCAAGGCTCCTTAGAGCGTCCACAAATCAGTAATAATCGATTGAAACATAAATTAGACAGCTCAGAAACAGGTTTGCGTCAAGCCACACATCTGGAGAAGAGTTGAAGCTTCATTGAAGGTTCACAGAAGCATGTAGTCTCTTTTACCCTTAATGGAAGAAGTTTGAAACAACCAGGACTCTTCCTAGAGCTGGCCTCCTGGCCAAACTGAGCAATTGATGGAGAAGGGTTTGAGTGGTGACCAAGAACCTGATGGTCACTCTAGTTGAGCTCCATGATC
>NW_015639526.1:174832-187010 GCF_001515625.1 Sinocyclocheilus rhinocerous | reverse complement strand
CGATTCCGGTTCCGATTCTGCTTATCGATTCCGATTCTTATCGATTCCTAATTCCGATTCCAATAAGATAAAAAACTCCATTAAACAAATTTTAAGTCAAATATTTTTTTTTTTTTATGTCTATGGTTTTATCAGAAAAATACCACAGAAAAAAGCAACTAGACTAATATAAATTTCAAACATTAAATTGTTAAAGACAAGTAAACAAATTAATTAGCAATAGCATAAATAAATAAAACTGAACAAATGTCAGGTACAGAAATTGAAATCAAAAGTTTAAAAACACTATAGTTTTCTTATATTTCTTATAAAATATTGATTAATCCTCATTAAATTTACGAAAGATATTCAGTCAGTTAATGATTTTCTTTTGTTCTTTGATTAACATTAATGATAGGCAGCATGTTTATTAGACGGCTGTCTCTTTAACACCGAACACGCACAGATCTAAAAATACTGTTACACATGCGTTTTCTTTCTCATCTGTTTACGTTCACTTAAGACAAAAAAACGGCTGTGTTTATGATGATATACTGACGTATTTCGTGCATACTGGTCGATAAATGTGAAAGACAAGTCAGTTCTGGCCCGGAACAACCTTTGTGGAAATGGTTCGAACAGTTCGAACAGTTCGAATGGTTCGAACAGTTCGAACAGTTCGAATGGTTCGAACAGTTCGAACAGTTCGAATGGTTCGAACAGTTCGAACAGTTCGAGAACGGACACAGGTCGGGAACCTGCATCGAGACCACTGTTCTCTGTGCTCGCGCTTCAGATGTGTGCGCTGTACGCAAACAGTGTGCAAGTTCTTTCCCTTCCTGCACTTAAATAGTTTAAAATCACATTAAAATGCAAACGCGGGAATCGTTAAGCGGAATCAAAATGCACATGTCTGATTTCAAACCAGTTTGAAATATTCAAAATCATTCCAAACCTGTCTGAAATAAAAAAAAAAAAAAAACTAAAATACTTCAGGGTGACAGGTTGGTCTTCTTGTGACAAGTGTGAGCTTGGCATTGGTGTCAAAAAATTGGCAGTACCGATGAAAATTTCCACACCAGCACATTCCTAATAGGTATAGAAATGACTTAACACCCAAGTCGGCGGTGGGTTGAGATTGCTTGTCCATTTCTATGGAAACTGCTTGTGAACTCCAGAACCAGCTATATTCTAATCCATTTTTCATTACATAACATTAATATTTAATTTTTTAATCACAAAACATTTCTTGCTGGAATATGAAGCAAGGCTCCTTAGAGCGTCCACAAATCAGTAATAATCGATTGAAACATAAATTAGACTTCACACTGACTCACCCACAAATTTCTGGCTTTTCCAGCTTTCCTCCAGCCATTCTGGAGTGACTATGTGCTTGACTACAGATACGGCAGTGAGGAACTTCACAGTTCTTGTCACTTTGTTAGCAACCAGATGAGTGCACTTCTGAGCGCTGTCAGCCACTTCCCCTCCAAGATCATACAATTTCTGCAGCCAAGGAGGAGAGAGAAAAAGAGATGATAAAAGGATGCAGGGAAGGGCGAGCAGAACACCATGAGGGTTACTTACTGAAGCGCATCTGAATGGAGCGTGGCCAAACTCAATCCTCTCTTCAGTGAAGACACATGAAAACACAGAGCACCATCCCTAAAGTAAAGTGTGTTGGTAGCAGCCTCATGCTGTGGGGCTTTTTTCAGCGGCAGGGAGTAGAAGAAAAGATCAATGCACCAAAATATTGAGAAAGCCTTAATGAAAACCCAGTCTAGAGCATTCAGAACCTTAGACTGGGCAGAAGGTTCATCTTTCAGCAGGACAATGACCCTAAGCACACAGCAAGAGTGGCTTATAGACAACTCTGTGAATGTCCTTGAGTGGCCCAGCCCGAGCCTGGGATTGAAGTCAGTCAAATATTTCTGGAGAAACCTGAAAATGTGTGTCCACCCCCATCCAACCTGACAGAGCTTGAGAGGTGAAGAGATGAGGAGAAGGATGGCAGATAATTGCCAAATGCTGATGAGCAAAGCTTGTCGCATCAAACAAAAAAGACTTGAGGATGTAAAGGTGCTTCAGCAAAATATTTAGCTGAATACTGAATGAATACTTATGCAATGTACTTATTTCAGTGTTTTTTTGTTTTTTTTATAAATTTACGAAGTTGTGACAATTCTGTTTTTGCTTTGTCAATATGGTGTATGGAGTGTAGATTGATGTGGGGAAAAAAGTAATTTAAAGCAGTTTAACAAAAGGCAGCAACATAACAAAACGTGAAAAAAATGATTACAACAGAACTTGTATTTCTCAGTGCTCTCGAACAGTTCAGAGGAAATTAGCTCATGACCATTTTACAAACATGTTCATTTTAAGAGCTTTCCAGCAGCCTTGAGAGCTGCCAGCTAGACACAATGCAACTAGAGACATTTTGTTACTTCTTAAAACTAGGTCAGTGTCATTAACTTTTCTTTACTGCTTACAAAAAGAGTGCATGTGTTTAGTTACCTTTATGTACTGCTGTGCATGCAGAGGTTCGAAGCCTGTGAAAAGCACGTAAGGTGTGGACTCGTGTGGAAGTTTTTTAGTAGGTGTTGGCAACTCTTCTAACCTGCAAAAGAAGAGAGAGCGTAATTTGTCCAGCATTCTGCCCTGGAAATTTTTTATTATAATTAATAACACTATTTTTTATCCTTTTTGTCCCCCATTTAAGCCTAAAATAGGCATAAGCTAGCGTATGTGCATGAAGCAAATTTCATCACCAGAGCATGCGCATACAGGTTTCTCAAACAGCGCATGCCCTGTACACTCAGCTCACACATGCACCTTTAATGTTTTATAATGCACTTTATGCTACTGTGTGTATATGGCAAGGTATGCTTGTATGTCCTCCAGGAAATTTTAGTTTTTCTGCCAGGCTGTTGCTGAGAGTAAGAACTTGTTCATGTAATAATTAGTCTCACAGTAAAAATAATTTGGACATTATAGAGAAAATCCAGAAACAGAAAATTCTGGGGGAAAACTGGATCTGGAAACGGTACAGTCTGGATTCTACCATACAGCTCTAACAATCTTTCACTGTTTGAACTCACTTGGGCCTCTTGTTGGGCGGCTGCGAGCCGACATCAGCCTGTTTTTGTTTCAGCTGCAGACGTAAACTCTGTGTGAGGCGACAACAAAAAAGATGACTGTGAGTCTCAACACATACACCTCTGCCCAGACATGCCGTTACATGTGTATCCGCTGGGGACTTTAACTGCAAGGCTCAAGCATCACAAATGAGAGCAAGCAATCAGAGTGAGTCCGTGTGAGAGCCCACTCACCGCCAACGCCTCCGGTGAGATTTTCACAGCAATACGCCAAGCACCTGACCGCAAAAATGAGAGCATGTTATGTTCTACCTCCTCAATAGCTTGGAAATCTGGCAGCTATAGCATCGCAATAACTCAAAATTACATTGCTGTTTGGCATAAAGCTTACTCAGAAGGTTGTGCACAAGATGAGGGTTGGGTGCCAGCGGTTCAGGCAAACTGAACTGGGAGTATCTGCTGTGCTGGATTTGCCGCAGAGCTTCAAAGTGCCCCAGTAGGATGTCGCACAGCCATTGGGCGTTCACACATGGGATCCTCCACTCCTTTGCCTTCTCGTATTTCAGCCCACTCGGTCTGATGCCATTGAAAGAGGGGGCATTACATATATAAATAATAAGACTGAGCTTTCAGAAAGATATGAAACAATTCATGTGATTTGTCGTTTTTAATATATTTGCTCAATTGTTACAGTAAAAACTTTAATAACTGCCTTATAAGAGAATTCAAAATTAAACTGCCTTGGGAGAGGCATTGTTGAAAAAAATAAAAGTAATGATATTAACCACTGAAAGAAAACAATAGTTTACTATACTTCTATAAACTGTCATAGTGAGAAAAAACTCTAGATTTGCTACAGAAAGAAACAGGGAAGGCAAAAAAAGGCAAAAAATCTTCAGAAGTGAACCAGTTGAAAAACGGCAACAACTGGAGACGGCACTGGATCTTACTCTTTACAGATGAGTACAGTGTTGCTACGACAAAGATAGCCTGTGTATCGGGCTCCTGCTAGATAGGCCATGAGCTTCAAATCATCACGATCACTGTCCACGAATCCAGTCACAGAAATAATCTGTTACAACAAAAAGTAAACACAATATCAGATAATGACACTAAAGTTCATGTATACACCGCTCAAATGTATGATAAACTGAATTATAGCACATGATTGGGTCTGATGTTGAACTACAGCCACTGAACAGAAAGACTGGTTGTTACATGCTGCGAGCAGGGCTTGGCCCCTGGAGGGAAGCTGAAAGGAAGATGAAGGGTCCTGTGAGGGGGAACCATCCTCTTCTTCTTGAGAACAGTGTTAAGCCAGTGAGCCGTCACACAACGTTTTCCCTCTCTCAGAGCCTGGCACAGGAAAAACAGTTAAATAACAGATCATTAGTAAATGTCACGACTGAGAGTAGCCTAACATTCAGGACATTTTCCCACCAATTAAACCACTATGCATTTGAACAGACGGTAAGGATAATGTATAATGTATGCTTCTTTTCAAAACAAGCTTTTATGTTTACCTGGACATAGGTATTGCTGGCTTGACTCTCACAAAGTAAATGAGTGCAGCGGCTGAGAGCAGAGTCCACAGTCCCTCCATTTGCCTGAATGATCTGTGTGCAAAATAACAATGTCTTATTTGCATTCTGCCAGAAAAAAATAAAAAATGTTTAAGAAGTGGATTTCAAATATGTACCTTTCTACTGATATTCTAAAATACTATTTCATAATTTGATAGTCACATAATTTAGTCCCAACACATAATTTTCTATTTAAGACACTTATTAATTTAATTCATGCATTTTCCTGATGCTTGAAAAAGTCCATTATTTAATTAACGTAATTCCTCCAACTAAATAAAGTTTGTTGCACTGGAGCTTTCTGTTATTGCTGTGGAGTTTTCTGTCTATTTTTTTCAGAACCACTTTCCAATACAGTCTTAATATATAATATATATTCAATATTCAATAGCTGTTGATACATGCTTAATATTAAGGATTTTTTTTATTACTTTACTAAATTTTTGCATAAGTAGAAAAAAGTATATTCATTCAAACATATAATAATGCCTATGGATTATTGTTTTTTTTTTTCCTGTAAGAAAACATTAATTTACATGAATTTTCCTGGTCTAAAATTTAAATTTTCAAGTTAAAACTTCAAGTTAAAATAAGAAATTAAAACTTCAAGAAAAAAAAAAAAGTTTAATTAAAAACCCATCTAAAATGATAAATATTTTGATTTTTAGTTGTTTAGCTTATTATCATTCACGTTTTGTCTTATTTTAAGTCATCTTGAGGCCCCTGGTTGAGAACCACTGCTCTAAACTTCGGAATACTGGACGAAAATTTGGTCTTAAAGTACAAGTATGGAAAAAAACAACATATTTTGGAGTGACAAATTTAGCATTGTCTGAGGTGCGGTGGAGTCATTTACCCTTTTCCATGTGGCCAGTAACTGTTTATCAGTCATCTGTTCTGGATAGTCTGCAATTGCAAAGATACAACCAACCAGGAATCCCTCTTCAGGGACTGAAAAAAAATGCATGATGTTAAATTCCCCTGGCATATTGTAAGTCAATCCATTCAGGAGAAATCACTGTTTCAGTTAGCTAAAATTTGAGACTCCACATACATCTCAATAACAAAGACTATTTCTATTTCTATTATAACTATTTCTATTGTGCACGCCTGTGTGTTATCACAAAGCAGCAGCCGCTGCACTTACTGTCTTGGCCAGGCTCGTGCCCGAACAGCTGGTGCAGCTGCGCAGGCATCACTGGAGGTTGCAGCATGGTCTGGGTCTGATGTTGAGTAATCTGCTGGTTCTGATGTTGTAGAGCAAAGTAAATGAGTGCAGCGGCTGAGAGCAGAGTCCACAGTCCCTCCATTTGCCTGAATGATCTGTGTGCAAAATAACAATGTCTTATTTGCATTCTGCCAGAAAAAAATAAAAAATGTTTAAGTAAGAAGTGGATTTCAAATATGTACCTTTCTACTGATATTCTAAAATACTATTTCATAATTTGATAGTCACATAATTTAGTCCCAACACATAATTTTCTATTTAAGACACTTATTAATTTAATTCATGCATTTTCCTGATGCTTGAAAAAGTCCATTATTTAATTAACGTAATTCCTCCAACTAAATAAAGTTTGTTGCACTGGAGCTTTCTGTTATTGCTGTGGAGTTTTCTGTCTATTTTTTTCAGAACCACTTTCCAATACAGTCTTAATATATAATATATATTCAATATTCAATAGCTGTTGATACATGCTTAATATTAAGGATTTTTTTTATTACTTTACTCAATTTTTGCATAAGTAGAAAAAAGTATATTCATTCAAACATATAATAATGCCTATGGATTATTGTTTTTTTTTTTTCCTGTAAGAAAACATTAATTTACATGAATTTTCCTGGTCTAAAATTTAAATTTTCAAGTTAAAACTTCAAGTTAAAATAAGAAATTAAAACTTCAAGAAAAAAAAAAAAGTTTAATTAAAAACCCATCTAAAATGATAAATATTTTGATTTTTAGTTGTTTAGCTTATTATCATTCACGTTTTGTCTTATTTTAAGTCATCTTGAGGCCCCTGGTTGAGAACCACTGCTCTAAACTTCGGAATACTGGACGAAAATTTGGTCTTAAAGTACAAGTATGGAAAAAAACAACATATTTTGGAGTGACAAATTTAGCATTGTCTGAGGTGCGGTGGAGTCATTTACCCTTTTCCATGTGGCCAGTAACTGTTTATCAGTCATCTGTTCTGGATAGTCTGCAATTGCAAAGATACAACCAACCAGGAATCCCTCTTCAGGGACTGAAAAAAAATGCATGATGTTAAATTCCCCTGGCATATTGTAAGTCAATCCATTCAGGAGAAATCACTGTTTCAGTTAGCTAAAATTTGAGACTCCACATACATCTCAATAACAAAGACTATTTCTATTTCTATTATAACTATTTCTATTGTGCACGCCTGTGTGTTATCACAAAGCAGCAGCCGCTGCACTTACTGTCTTGGCCAGGCTCGTGCCCGAACAGCTGGTGCAGCTGCGCAGGCATCACTGGAGGTTGCAGCATGGTCTGGGTCTGATGTTGAGTAATCTGCTGGTTCTGATGTTGTAGAGACTGCTGGTTCTGCAGATGCTGCTGTTGCATTTGCTGTTGTTGTTGCAGCTGTTGCATGTGCTGCTGTTGGAGTTGCTGTTGTAAGAAATGTTGTTGCTGCTGCAAATGCTGTTGGTGCATCTGCTGCTGGTTTTGCTGCTGTTGTTGTTGCTGCTGCTGTTGCTGTTGTTGCTGCTGCTGCTGCTGCTGCTGTTGCTGTTGTAACTGCAACTGGAGCCTATGCTGCTGTTGTAACTGCTGCAACTGTTGTTGCAATGCTTGTTGCTGCTGCAAGGGTGGTCTTGGGAGCTGCTGTGGTCGCATTTGTTGCTGTGGGAATGTGTGTTGTTGTTGTTGTTGCTGCTGCTGTTGTGCATACATCTGTTGATGCATCTGCTGCTGTAAGAACTGATGCGACTGCTGAGGCATTTGAGCGAAGCCTTGCTGCGGCGGCGGCTGCTGCTGCTGCTGCTGCTGCTGCTGCTGCTGCTGTTGCTGCGGTTGCTGCTGCTGCTGATGGTGATGCATCTGCATGACCTGTGGCAGCATCATAGGATGCTGTTGTGCCATCTGTTGCGGGTGCTGCTGTTGCTGTTGTGTTAGCTGATGTGACTGTTGCTGCTGTATTAACTGCTGCTGTGCTTCAGGCGGTAGTTGCTGCTGGGTCTTAACTGAATTAAACAGAAGCTGGTTGGGAACACCAGGCTGGCCTTGATTTCCCAGGTGCTCCACCACACCTTTAGAGGAGGCTGAAAGACTTTGGAGGATCTGAAATTACAGAATAAAAAAATAAATAAAAAAAATTCAGCTTTGCCATAACAGGAATTACATTTTAAAGTTCAAATTACATTTGAACAGAACTACATTTTAAAATATATTAAAATAGAAAAAAGGTTACTTTAAACTGTAATAATATTTCACAATATTATTGTTTTTTTACTGTATTTCTGAACAAATAAATGACACTTCAAAAATGTATTTCAAATATTTAAAAAAAATTACCAACCACAAACTTTTGAACAGTATTATTATTACATATCAGAATTTCTACAAGTGGACACATTTCTATTGTCACACACACAACTAGCCATAGAACCAGCCCTAATTACATGATAAATTGAGGAGAATTTCTACTTTAATGTAAACTACATTCTAGTATTGTCAAAAGTACCGACCGTGATACCATTAGGTACTGAAATTTTAAAAATTTCCATTTCCCACTAAGATTTGAGCGCTGTTGAGCAGATTCTGAAACAGCACTGATTGGTCATCGTGTTCACGCACTTAACAGATATGACTGTGATTGGCTACAGAAGCACACGGGAGCGTTTGAAAGCCATGCCTAGGCTCATGGACAAGGCTCCCGTGTCCTTCTGTGTGAGCGCTCACAGTGAAAAGCGTTAAGCGATTATCATTGTAGCCAATCACAGTCATATCTGTTGAGCGTGTGAACACAATGACCAATCAGCGCTGTGTAAGAATCTGCTCAACAGCGCTCAAATCTTAGCGGGAAATAGATGTTTTTAAAATTTCAGTACCGAACAGCATCATGGTTGGTACTGTTGACAACATTACTACATTCAAAACCAAGCTTCTTACATGTGCCACATTGGAGGGTCGCGAGACCTGTTGCGTGTCTGTGTTGTTAGTAATGTTCCTCAGAGTCCTAGCAGCTGGATTCCAACCACCCATGACATCCGATCTCTCCACCCCTAGAGGCACACCTCCACCTGCGCCGACCAGCCGAGCATCTGGCGGCCCAAAGCCTCCAGGTACAGGTGGGACATTGGCACAGAGATTGATCAGACCGGTTTCTTTGCCAGGTTGTAGTCGACGCTTGGCGGGGCCAGGCTGTGGCACCTCAGCTGGGGTCCAGTTCAGGTTACGGTCCTCCTTCTCTGGGGACGAGTCATCAGAGTCATCGAACATCAACTCTGATTTGCGCTCATGTTTCGATGAGGGTGAACGACTACGCCTGCCTACTGGGGAAGCATCGCGGGATGATGTAGGGCTGGACCGCCGGCTGTGAGGTGAGCGTCTGTCACTGTAGCTGCCTTCAGAACGTGAGCTCCTTTCATACTCGCTGCCTTCCTCTTCTGGTACCTCATATACTGTAAGACGTGGATGATACAGAGTCTCATCCTTCCTGTTCTTTTCTTTTACGGAGTCCAAAATCCATTCTGGAGTTACTATTTTAATGTTGCTATGCCGCAAAGCACATTCATACTTGGCCTGGAAAAGATAGAAAAACCCACATTAGAAACAAATTACACTAATCAAAACTAAACACTTAACAAAAACTGCAATATTGCCCAGTGCGATTATCAAATCACAAAGGTTGCAATTTAATTAAATTATATGCGCTGTGGTTCACAGAAAAATGCTGTTCCAGATTAAATCATTTCTGCATGTGCAGCAAGTTTGGGTTGCTTATAATGTGCATTTGGGAGCGCAAAATTCGCCAACCATCTTTCCAAACTTGTAAAGAGAAGCTCTTATAAACTGACTGTTGTCAACAAAAGAGAAGCTTTAAGGGCTTCATGCGGTTTTCTGCCAAAATAAAAATAGTTATACTGTAAAATAAATGTATTATTTTTTATTATAAGTTTATTATATGTTTATTTTACAGTGAAACATGAAAAAAGTAATATTACACATCTTGCTTAATATTAATACTATTTTAATGCTAATATTATTAACCAGCCCTAATTACATGATAAATTGAGGAGAATTTCTACTTTAATGTAAACTACATTCTAGTATTGTCAAAAGTACCGACCGTGATACCATTAGGTACTGAAATTTTAAAAATTTCCATTTCCCACTAAGATTTGAGCGCTGTTGAGCAGATTCTGAAACAGCACTGATTGGTCATCGTGTTCACGCACTTAACAGATATGACTGTGATTGGCTACAGAAGCACACGGGAGCGTTTGAAAGCCATGCCTAGGCTCATGGACAAGGCTCCCGTGTCCTTCTGTGTGAGCGCTCACAGTGAAAAGCGTTAAGCGATTATCATTGTAGCCAATCACAGTCATATCTGTTGAGCGTGTGAACACAATGACCAATCAGCGCTGTGTAAGAATCTGCTCAACAGCGCTCAAATCTTAGCGGGAAATAGATGTTTTTAAAATTTCAGTACCGAACAGCATCATGGTTGGTACTGTTGACAACATTACTACATTCAAAACCAAGCTTCTTACATGTGCCACATTGGAGGGTCGCGAGACCTGTTGCGTGTCTGTGTTGTTAGTAATGTTCCTCAGAGTCCTAGCAGCTGGATTCCAACCACCCATGACATCCGATCTCTCCACCCCTAGAGGCACACCTCCACCTGCGCCGACCAGCCGAGCATCTGGCGGCCCAAAGCCTCCAGGTACAGGTGGGACATTGGCACAGAGATTGATCAGACCGGTTTCTTTGCCAGGTTGTAGTCGACGCTTGGCGGGGCCAGGCTGTGGCACCTCAGCTGGGGTCCAGTTCAGGTTACGGTCCTCCTTCTCTGGGGACGAGTCATCAGAGTCATCGAACATCAACTCTGATTTGCGCTCATGTTTCGATGAGGGTGAACGACTACGCCTGCCTACTGGGGAAGCATCGCGGGATGATGTAGGGCTGGACCGCCGGCTGTGAGGTGAGCGTCTGTCACTGTAGCTGCCTTCAGAACGTGAGCTCCTTTCATACTCGCTGCCTTCCTCTTCTGGTACCTCATATACTGTAAGACGTGGATGATACAGAGTCTCATCCTTCCTGTTCTTTTCTTTTACGGAGTCCAAAATCCATTCTGGAGTTACTATTTTAATGTTGCTATGCCGCAAAGCACATTCATACTTGGCCTGGAAAAGATAGAAAAACCCACATTAGAAACAAATTACACTAATCAAAACTAAACACTTAACAAAAACTGCAATATTGCCCAGTGCGATTATCAAATCACAAAGGTTGCAATTTAATTAAATTATATGCGCTGTGGTTCACAGAAAAATGCTGTTCCAGATTAAATCATTTCTGCATGTGCAGCAAGTTTGGGTTGCTTATAATGTGCATTTGGGAGCGCAAAATTCGCCAACCATCTTTCCAAACCTGTAAAGAGAAGCTCTTATAAACTGACTGTTGTCAACAAAAGAGAAGCTTTAAGGGCTTCATGCGGTTTTCTGCCAAAATAAAAAGTTATACTGTAAAATAAATGTATTATTTTTTATTATAAGTTTATTATGTTTATTTTACAGTGAAACATGAAAAAAGTAATATTACACATCTTGCTTAATATTAATACTATTTTAATGCTAATATTATTATATAATCATATAGCTATAAAAACATTTTTGGCCAAATTGTGCAGACTTACAAACAAACCTGGAGCTTTTATTATTATTAATATTAATAATAATAATAATAATAATAATAATAACAAACAATTTATATCTGAAAAATTGAAGCCTTACATTACAGCATGAGACTGATCAAATATTTTGTGTTTGACAGATACATTAATGCATGCTGAAAAATCCACAACTTCATCACTGATCACTGCAGTGGTTATATATTTTCATTATATTTGTTGAAGTACACAAGGGTTTTCTCAATATTATGAGTTAAATCAGAAAGGTTTCTGCATGCTCACTAGATAATACCAATGACATTTGTTTAGTTACTAAGGCTACGTTTACACGACAACGATGTATTCAAAAACTGAAAAGTTTTTCCCTTGCGTTTTTAAAAAGTTTCACGTATACACGACAACGTTTTCAAAACGATTCGCGTTTACACATATCCGCGAAAACGGCCAAAAACGCTGTATTACGTATGCCAGGCCAGTAGTTGGCGCTGTCACCTTGGTAGTAAACAGTACCTGTAGGGAAGTGACGATTATATGTTGTATATGATGCATCTCCGCTGTTGGTTGTAATATTGGTGAAGTAAATCCACACTTTGCTGAAGAAGCGTTAGCAAACTCTTGAGCAGCAACAACAGTACCATGTACT
>NW_015639526.1:163274-173051 GCF_001515625.1 Sinocyclocheilus rhinocerous | reverse complement strand
TGGTTTCAGTTTTGTTTTAGCCTAAATGAATTCGTTTTGGCTTCTCGTTTATATTGCTATAGCTTCTTATATTTTTAATTCTTGTTCTTTTCTAAATACTGTTAATTGAAAGGATTTGTTGTGGAGTGAGGGGAACTAAAATAGCCTAGCTATGTTTACAGTGTTTATTATAATGTTTGTAAACATTTTGTGTCAGCATTAGGCCTATTTCTGAATGAAATAATAAAATGCAACTTAGGGTTTTTTTTCCTCTAAAAAAATTCAAATTTTTTTAATACGCGTAGCGTATTTCTACCATGCAGCAAACCTTTTTAAATATTTTGATAAATTACTAAAAAAAATTAAATAAAAAATACTTTTTAAACCGTTTAACTGATTTGTATTAATCGGTCAAAATTCTTCACGGTTGGTTAACGGTTAACCGGTTAAAATGAACATCCCTAGTCTACATGCCTAACATGTACTACGCACGCGCATGACGTCACCGTTTTCAAAGATGCCTGTATTGGGTGTTTACACAGAAATGATAACGGTGGCGTTTTCAAAAACTTGCACTTTGAAACCAGTTTTCAAAAATATGCGTTTTCAGTCCCCAAAATGCTGTTGTCGTGTAAACGAACATGCAAAACGCATAAAAAGTTTCTCGTTTTTGGCTGAAAACGTTGTCGTGTAAACGGCCCCTAAGAGGCAGGCTTTGAAAACCTAGACGGTTAAGATGGTGGGTTATAAAACTGACCCTTTTTTGACTTCAAAAACAGACCCAATAAAATAAAGCCAGCAATCTAGTTCCATCCCTCAATTGATCCAATAGCAAACAAACCACAGACATAAACCAAGACTGAGTCTTCCAGAGAGCAGCTGTTAAAGGCACTCTATTAGTCGTAAACTTTAACTGAGCCGCTGGATCTCACACACCTCCCCCACTTTACTTTGGAGAGAGAGTGGAGATTAAGACTTTGTATTGATGTACCATGCCTTATTGCACACCATGCATTCAGTATTAGTAAAAACACAACAGCCTAACCTGACTGACATCTAACTACCATTAGTAAACATTGATTATATGCATTAAAACAGACATGCGCTTACCCCCTTCGGTTCAGGCACAACCAGATGTGTGCACTTCTTGTTGAAGTGGAGCTGACAGTCACCTCCATAGAATGTTACAAAGGCCCAAAGTGTGTTGAGATCCTCTGACAGCTATAAAAATGACAAGACTGGTAAATACTAAAATCAATCCTGCTGCCTGACAATGACAGATGACAATATGTAGATTTGAATGAATTGGCAGAATATGCAGGCGCAACTTACATGTGGCAGACAAGCTGTAACACCAAAGAACACTTGTCCTGACTCTGGGGAAAATCCTGTAACTCTGATTGATTACCAGTCAAGATAAATAAACATCATGCTATTCATCTTTAACTAGTCATCAGTTGCTAAATTGCATTAAGTTGATGCGTGACATGTCGGGTGCAAAATAGACATCACAACTGCGGACTTTCAAACCCATTAATCATGGAAGGATACGGTAGCAGGTCTCCACATTTGACAGACAGGATCACCCAGCTCGGCTGAAACAGAAAGCATTGTGAATGTTCAACACTGCAACACATTTTCATGAACACTTGTCCTGACTCTGGGGAAAATCCTGTAACTCTGATTGATTACCAGTCAAGATAAATAAACATCATGCTATTCATCTTTAACTAGTCATCAGTTGCTAAATTGCATTAAGTTGATGCGTGACATGTCGGGTGCAAAATAGACATCACAACTGCGGACTTTCAAACCCATTAATCATGGAAGGATACGGTAGCAGGTCTCCACATTTGACAGACAGGATCACCCAGCTCGGCTGAAACAGAAAGCATTGTGAATGTTCAAACACTGCAACACATTTTCATTAGTAACAGTAAGTGATCACATCTAATACAAGCAGGAGATCAGTCTAAATTATTTCCAACTGTAAATGTCTTTAAAACCTTTCAGTGCCATATTATGCGTTTACCTTCACAACAGGCAAGTCAAAGACCTCTCTGGATTCCCCGACCTCTGGATTGTCCCCATCTTCTGCTATAATGTGGGTGGCGAGGGCATTGTAAGACACTTCTTTTCCTTTCCCAGCTTTCAGAAGTTGTACAACCTATCAGCAAATGTCAGGAATTTATCATTACCATATCAGTCAAATAACAGACAATTTATAAAAATAAAACATTATCTGTTTGCTGCTAGCTCTTAATTGATGTACCAGGAACTCTATACAAATCATGCAAGAAAGTAATCTAAATATAAATGAAAAATAAAAAAAATTAAAAATTAAAAAATAATAAATAAATGAAAACTGCACAAATCCCAATAAGACAACTGAGAGCAAAGGTCCATAATGAAGCCAAAAGACACTATGATACACACAGAAAGGAGGGCTACATATGCTAACGTTATTTTATTTGTTCGACTTCCTATTTTAGATACAAGCTAGCTACCATTGGCTGGATCAACCACACAGTCGCAAATAAATCGCTAAAACAACTCCAAGATGAGCCCAACGTGAGAAGTGTCGCATTGTTGTCACTGATAATGGCTAACATACTGAAGACAGTTCTTTCGCTAACAGCGGATAAAGGCACCAGATATACGAAAGCGGGCGACTTTAATAAATAAAGCTAATTGTATTTAAGAATAACAATAAATACAATTTGTCCATAGGTATCCTCTAGGTTTCACCATGTTATGCGAGTTGCTGTGGGTTAGCCTTCATGCTAACACCAGTCAGTATCCAGTATTAGCCAAAAGGCTAAATGAATAGCCTATTACTGTTAAATGTACCTTCTGATCAATATCTCCCACCACATAGAACTTCACGTCCTTGAAAAGCTCTTCCGGTACTTTTAAATCGTCTTCCGACATTGTTTTGACTGATTTAATTAATTTTACAGCAGAAAGTAAGCATTATGTTGCTGTCAGATTAGAGTACAACCGGCCTCATAGGAAAAGGGTACAGAAGCGCCAAAGAGGCTTCGCCGGGCTCCAGACCCTTACATGTCTTTCGTGGGGGGAGATCAATATCTTTATGCAACTACGTCTGGTAAATACATAATATACAAGCATAACATTATAAATTATTTTATCAGAAGTAATTATTTTGTTTTTCATATCATTTTTTTGACTTGAATTATGCAGTTTTATTGAACGAAATATACTGCTTATTTCATAACACCCCTAGATTTGTGCAATATGTCACATTTGTGGGCGGCGCGTCATCTTTTACGCGCTTATTTACATCAATTAAAGCGCCAAATGTGAAACACTTCTATCTTCTGTATAACCAACACATTTTAATTAGTTAGAAATGTAACTTTGAATTTAAATTTAAACGGATCTGTGATTTAGCTACACAGTTCTACACTTAAGTTTATTTTCATTTTAACTTGAAGTAATTAATATTGTATCACCATACATCTATTTAGTTACCTTCAAGTTAAGGCATCAAACACTTTTAAAAAAAACGCTATTAATAAGATCAATATGATGTAACAGGGTTGACAGTGACATATAACCTAGTGAAACTTCAAGCAACTAAAGCTACATAAAATATGTTCACAAAAAAGCCTATGTAAATAAAAAAAAACAATCTTTAATTTCAGTATGCGCTGGCTGGCAGGGGACAGGCCAGAAGACATCTTTATGCATACCATATGTATAAAAAATAGGGAATTTTGTTGGTATTTAAAGAAAAATGACTTACATTCATATAAAGTGTAAATAACTAGGCTAATTGGGAGCAGAAAAAAGATAAATATAAGCTATCCTGTCTTTGCAAATGCTGATATTTCTCTTTTTTTACTGCTCCCAGTTATCTTTCAGGTGTCCAAAACCAATAATACAAATAATGAGGTATTCTGTGTGTTTGTTTGCTTATTCCCTTTCTCTTGTCTGTTCACGTAGGCCCATGGCTGTTTGTGAGAGCCTTTTTTTTCGTTTGAAAACGTCTTGAAAAATATAACAAAAATACTGTGAAGTTCGCCTCACAATTTGAAAATCCACATAATACTTCTACTGCTTTGTCCTAGATCTAATGTCAACAGGTGAGGGTGAGCGAGTTATGTAATTGTGCAGAGTAAATATCATGAAGCTTAGTTAGAAAATCATTTATTAGTGGTCCTTACTTACTAATATAGCTTCAGGTCCGTGCGTGTTTGTTTGCTTTTCACATGCTGAAATAGCTGCCTCAGCGAATGTAATTTCTCCTGTAGGCTACAAAAACTGCAGAAAGCTACAATCAAAAATGGAAGAAACAATGTACACACAGCTACGCAACGTTCAACTGCACATGAGAGCACAGCTCAGTGCAGCTGTCTATCTCACTGGGATTTGATATGGTAACGCTATGTTCTTAACCTTGCATCCATCCATGTGGTCTGCGCTGAGGTGGCGACTTGAGAAACTGCAGTAGCTCGGACGCGGTCACTCCTCTGAACACGAGATCCAGAGACTGACAGACAGTGTTCACTCAGGATGTTGTTTTCTACCGAATGGGGTGATACTGCCTTCGCTGAAGCAAAACTATTCTTGCCTAAAGGTAAGTGGGAAGGGGAGGAAAACAATAATCAGCTATGGTGAGATGCCGTTGAGTATGTGCGCGTGTAAATCCCGCAGAGTAACGTTATGTGAATGATGCTGTATATTGAATGATGCTATATTCGCGGAGTTGAATAGTTGAAGTAATGTGAATGTCACGTGAAAGTAGTCTTTCCGATTCATTAGTGGGCTAAGTTTACTTGTATTACCAAAAATATTGCGAATCATTACTACAACTTTACTCAAACACTTTATGCAACTCAATTGTCACCCATAATTTTAAGAAAATCCTTTAAACTGCTTCCAATGTATGTATATATATAGCCTATACGATATATATGTATATACGATAACTCTGCATGAAATAATGTTACAAATGTTTCTTTGAGTCGCGCGATGTGTAGAATTCAGATTTTTTTTGCATGCGCATGCACTTACATCTCTGCATATGCATATGTTAATTGCAGGGCAGCTTGACATGTAACAGTGATGCTTAGCATATTTAAATCAATGCACAGTAAACTGCCTTCACAGAGCAGTTCAGTGCACAATGTACCTTTTGATGTAGTTACTTTGGCCAGATGATGGATTTAAAGGGTACAGATGCATTCATGTTGCCAATTAAAACATTTTGCAAATGAACAGTACTTTTGAGAAATATTATTAAAATGTAGATTTGCAGAAAAAGCTGTTTTATTCTACATAGAGAGGGTCATGTTTTGCTGTCATGTTGAGATCACATGACCAGCCTCATCATGCAGTTAAGTTAACAATAATTAATAGTGTAATAACAAAAACAATATTGTTTTCTTTATGCTTTCAGTCAGTGCTCATGGCTGATGATTTATGAAGAATGAACATAAAACTACATGTAAACAAAACATCAAATCTAACAATAACAAACACAATGTACACAACTTCATAGTCTAGAAAAGAGTAGGAGAATTTGGACCTTTTTCACAGTCATCCTAATGGGAAAATGTGTCCCAATTTACCTGAAGTCACCTGGATCAGCATGTGCACAGTCCACCAGACAGTTCAGACAGAATGAGTACAAGTGTAGATATAAAATGTCCAAACAAACAGTCTCTGCTGCCTGGAGTGATTAAACAAACTGTGACGGCCAGCAGCTTCCATGTCACAGATCAAGGAAAAATGCCTCCATTCAACGCACAGCGACCACAGGGAAAATAACTCACGGCAGTCTGATCACAGTACAGAGCAGCAGCCAGACCGCTTTACTAGTATAAACGCATCAAAATTAATTGGCATTGAATCCAAGAATGTCTACTATAGATGTATGTAGCATGAGACAAAAATAGCAAAACAAACATCATGCATCAACAGCAATAGGTGTCATTAAGTCCAAAACCATACAGGCACAAATTCAAAACTCACTGAGTGCACCTTTAAAAGTGAGAACTAATAAAGTGCTGTAGGTTACATATGCATACAACACAAAACATTTGGTGGTTTATATGTACTTGCCAGAAACAGTTTGAAGGAGCCTTGTGTTACTGAGCAGGTCTGTAAGTGCACTGAAATGAACCCTTGTCACCTTACGATTTGAAGGAATCTGCTGTGAAGAGTGAAGAAGTGCCAGTGTGATTAGGATGAGCCCTCCAACGCAGCACTGTTTTAACTGTCATTAAAGTAATGATTCAAAGATGAGGGCATTAGCTATGTGAGAGCGGATGACACAGTCTGTTGAATGTCTCATATTTGATTAAAGGAAATTATGTGGTTTATGAAAATCCTAACTTCCCACACATGCATTTCATTTCTAAAAGACTGTCTAAAAGAACAGTTTGACACTTGGAGCTGATGTTTGATTTAGACTGTAGACCAATAGAATAAAATATTTTATTGATTTATTGTGTATTCAAGCTAGAGGTCTTATGAATATCTTAATGTTTTACATACATCGGGCATATATCAACCACTACTTGTTTTTCCCCTGAAAACCTCACACCCTTAAGGCATGGGAAGACAATAAGGGCTATTTTGGTCAGCAATCTTTCCATATTTCACCTCTTCTATTTGACATGTTTATTGTTTCTGCTCGTGGATTTCCCCAAGCCATACATGAATGCTTAATCAGTTTGGCCACAATTTTCATTTAGACATTGTTCGAAAGCGCAATTACGATTTCGAACAATTACATCTTGAACAGATTCCAGTGGCGGATTCATTATGCAGTCACAAAGCATGATGGAACTATAGTGTCATGAAGGAATACATGTTCTAAAATATTGATGTAAGCACCTGTAGTAAAATATGGATTTAAGCTTTTCGCTCACATTAAATATGAATAAATTATTAAAGACTTCATTAGATTTCGCTCCCAGCAAGATGCATATCAAAATGCAAATACTTTGATCATTAAAACAGAGTAGTTGAAGTAAGGATCATTTAACAGTCCAGAATCCAAATTGTGAAGGAGAAGTGTTACAAGCAGTGCTATATTTTACATCTCAGCACAAATGCTTGCAGAAAATAGTATGTTTCTGAAGATTTAGACTTCAGAAGGATAGAGTATGACACTTCTTATAGGCATGCTAACCCTGGGCAGATGGGGGGAAAATCAATTAGATCTTTCCTCATTGAGAAAAAAACTATTTCACAATTGTAACTCTCTGCCAGTGGGCTGTAACATTTTTACTAAATTGAAATGTTACACAGGACATGTCAGGAACGTTGACATCTTTCCAGCCTGAATCTACCTTAGTCTACCATTTCAAAGTCAGCCCTGCCACACCAGAGATGGCGAATTACATATTTTCTCTGGCATGTCATTTCAGCTAAAAATATGATTTATTACACAATGTCTACTGACAAGAATCTGTGGTAAATTGTCTTTTTCACTGTTTTTCTGGGTCATCTACATGTGGTAATACCAGCAGACTGTACAGTGGTCAGATATTTCTTAATATTTGTGCCATCCGCTATTGGCATTGCTGTATATGGGCAACTGAAACAGATGCTACTTTCATGTCTCTTGTATCTCACCTCGAGTGAATAAGTTTCACTTCACAAATAGGCTATGAATAATGACTTTTATTTCGTTCGCTAGTAGTCCACCTTTCTGTGATGAAAGGCAGTGGGCTCTGGCCATGGTAGTTCACTGCTTAGGGGCCGTTCACACAGAACACATTTTTGCATTCTACTGCACTGTTTTTACCAATGCGTCTTGCGTCTTTTGCAGCATCTCGAACATGACACAACCTTATAAAAATGTTTAAGGGCATGTTTACACAACAAAGATTGCACTAAAAATGGAAAAGTTTTCTTTGCATTTTTGAAAAGTTTCACGTACAAATGACAATGTTGATGACAATGATCCCACATGGATCCACAAAAACAATTAAATACATTGTATTATGTTTGCCAAGCCAGTAGGCGATGTCACTTTGTAAAGAAACACTACGCACATGCGCAGATATGAATTTGTTTAGACAGAACATGTAATAAGCATGTGTATGACGTAACCGGTGTATGACGTTTCGTAGACAATAAGTATCATTTTCAAAAACTTGCACTTTGACACCCGTTTTCAAAAGTTAGCATTTTCAGCAGTTCCCAAAACACATTTGTTGTGTAAATAAACTACCAAAATGTTCAGTTCTTAGTTGAAAACAGTGTCATGTAAACACCCCCTAATAAAAAAAAAGTTCATAAAAAAAAGGACTCTAGACTAATTCTGTGAATATGCTGGAGCACTGGGTTTTTAAAATTTGTGTCAAGTTCAGGTAAAAGAGGTTCTCTTTCCATTGCATTTTCAAAGCATTTTCCATTGTGTCTCGGGGTTTTAAAGTGTTTCATTGTAGCCTGGATATCATTATTTTATTCCAGTTGACAGCACTGAATATCTGTAGAAGCTGAATTTGTAAATGTCCTTTTTCTCATTTTTACAGCTGTTGCAGTCCAGTGAAGATCTTTCTTGTTATTGTGTAAGTGGTGTAAAGCGGACAAAAGAGCACTCAATAACATGGCTGATGTCAGCAAGAACAGCTCCTTTAATCAGAGCTCAGAATATGGAAATGTCTACAGACCACAGACAGTGTTCAGCGTCTTGACGTTCACCCTGCTGGCCATGCTTATGGTGGCTACATTTTTCTGGAACATGCTCGTCCTAGTCACAATTCTCAGAGTCAGAACGTTCCACCGCGTGCCCCACAATCTGGTGGCCTCCATGGCTATATCTGATGTTATGGTGGCTGCTTTGGTGATGCCTCTCAGTCTAGTCCATGAGCTGAACGGTCGTCGATGGAAGTTGGCCCAAGTTCTCTGCCAAGTCTGGATATCCTTTGACGTCCTGTGCTGTACAGCCAGCATTTGGAACGTGACCGCAATAGCCCTCGACCGTTACTGGTCCATAACTCGCCACCTGGAGTACACGCTGAAGACCCGAAAGAAGATCTCCAATGTGATGATCGGCTTGACCTGGCTGCTGTCGTCTGTTATTTCCCTGTCCCCTCTGTTTGGCTGGGGTGAGACGTATTCAGAGGAGGACATGGAGTGCCAGGTGAGCCAGGAGCCGTCTTACCCCAGCGTCACTACCCCCTCCTACCCTGCGAATTTCGAGCCCCGGGATGCCCCCGTTGCTTGGAACAAAGCGATAGAGTTAAATCGTTGCGCTGCGCTGCGCGAGCCGTCTTATACCATCTTTTCCACATTCGGGGCCTTCTATCTGCCTCTTTGTGTTGTGCTGTTTGTCTACTGGAAGATATACAAAGCTGCTAAGTTCCGTATTGGATCAAAGAGGACCAACACCATCACTCCAGTTGCAGAGGCTGGAGAGGTACAGATGATATGCTTTCTTTTTAGCAACTTTTTAGGTTATTTATCCCTCACACACCAGTGTACTGGCATTTTAATACAGTGTAGAGAATTTTTTTCTCAAGATTGCTGAATGTAATCTATTGTTTCAGATCAGACTGTTCCTATTTTACCTGTCATTATTTTACAGAATGTTACTAGACAGTAGGGCTGTCAAAAAAAAACGAATTTCGAATATTCGTCAAATAACCCCATTTTGGAGATCTCCGGTCTGCAGTTATACCTACTTGGAAATGATGCCTTTTAAATTTGAATATACTGTATTGGCCCGAATATAAGACGACCCCCCCTTTTTTCCTGATGTACCTTTTGGAAAAAGGCTTTTTAAAAACCAAATCTTGTTTTTTCTCAGTAAAA
>NW_015639526.1:155225-163178 GCF_001515625.1 Sinocyclocheilus rhinocerous | reverse complement strand
ACCTAGTGTTGTGGGTGTATTATTGACATGTCAAAGTCTAGACCCTGAATATAAGACGACCGCGTTTTTTCAGATGTATTCCCAAGAAAAAAATATCGTCTTATATTCGGGACAATACGGTAATTCGAATTTTGATCATATTTAAGTAGAAAATTCGAATTTAGTTTTTCAGTCATTTTGACAGCCCTACTAGACAGCAATTCAATAGCCGACTGAACTTGAATGTCCCATTATGTTGCTCTACCTTGAACAGCATGGTATAATCTCTGAGCATGTCACAACACTTTAGCGAATAGTATTCCTGACACCTCCCTTAGATAAGATCTACATTATTTTCCACTCTATTACCATCCTGTTCTATTTCAGTGGGTTTAGGAGGGATTGTCAAAGGTTTGACACAGAGACTTTAAGGGATTAAAAGCTTACGATTAAATGCCTTCAATTTTCATGGCCATTCCAATACCGCAAAAGTTCTATGCATTTTTATATTATGTTATCGTAACCCTAGAAAGAATGACTCGGAAAAAACTGCATGCATGGGCAGGGTCCAAATCTTTCTATTGGATTCAGTAGCTTTTGCTTGTCGTTTTTGTTTATTTTCATCTATATTATCAGTGTAATAAAATAATTTAAGAATTATCCCATTTGAATTATTCCATTCAAAAGTTCACTAAGATTTTTTTCAGTATTATGTAAATTAATACTTGTATTCGGTAAGGATGCATTACATTGATCAAAATGACAGTAAAGACATTTAAAATTTTACACAAGATTGCTATTTTAAATAAATACTGCTCTTTTGAACTCTCTATACAACAAAAAATCCTGAAAAAAATACAATCATGTTTTCCGCAAACAGTTACTATTAAGCAGTAACTATTTTCAACATAGATATTAATAACAAATATTTACGACAGAGCCAAATGAGCATATTAAAATGATTTTTGAGGAACCGTGTGATAGTAATGACTTCTGTAAATTCAGATTTTTCGTCACAGGAATAAATTTCATTTTAAAATATATTACAATATAACTTATTTATTTTAAATTGTAATAATATTTCACAATATGACTGTAGTTTTCATCAAATAAATGCAGCCTTGGTGAGAGTAAGAGACTTCTTTCTAAAACACCTATACTTTTAAATGGTAAGTGTACATTGCTGAGGCTCACATATAATCTATGAGGACTACGTGTAATATTGCATAAATAAATTATTTTATTTTAAAAATCTGAATAAAATTACACCCTGTAGGGATGTACACTACCTTTATGTGTTCTAGTTTTAAAACTAAATACTGTGGTTTATTTGACCTAAATCTAGCTTCTGACTGATCCACTCACAGCAGTAATGACAGTAAGACACATCTGTTCCCTCAGGTGAAAGAGGCCTCCAGGCAACAGCCTCAGATGGTGTTCACGGTACGCCATGCCACGGTGACATTCCAGACCGACAGCGAGACGTGGCGAGAGCAGAAAGAGAAGCGGGCAGCTCTGATGGTGGGCATCCTCATCGGAGTGTTTGTCCTGTGCTGGATCCCTTTCTTCCTCACCGAGCTCATCACCCCGCTGTGCTCCTGCCACATTCCACCAATATGGAAGAGTGTCTTCCTCTGGCTGGGCTACTCCAACTCCTTCTTCAACCCGCTCATTTACACAGCCTTCAACAAGAACTATAATAACGCTTTCAGAAATCTCTTCTCCCGACAGCGCTGAGAGATATCAGAAATCTTGGCTGTGCCACAAAAGCCAGTTTAAGCCAGCCTTAAGATTTGGGAAAGTGTGGTTATCTGAGTTCTTCAAAAAGCACAGATTCACAAAGAAACAGCACTCAAGTACGGACGGAATGATGTCTGGGCTTTTACTGTCAAGCAAAGTGATGATTTGACCCAGTGTCAACAGTGAAGAACGCTCAGCCAAAATGTCAGTCTGTCCCCTGCATTAAATGAATATAGACCATGTCTGGCTTTTAGCAGTCAGTTTATATGAGTTTATATTTAGTGTATATATATATATATATATATATATAACTTAAACTTGAATACTTGAATAAAACTATGTCATTAATTAATTTATTAACAGGACTTTTGAGATTTGAGAACACCAATGTTGTTTTCTTCTTGGAAGGTTATATGGGATATTGTCTTATTTAGGAGAGAAAACATCCAAAAAGACCCAGAATTATGGACAGTAGTTGGTAGTATTCCTTTGGTAAAGATGATTTAGACTTTCTGCTATAGCTCTGTTTTAGAATTTGGATACATTTTCATTTACAAACACATTGCACATTTTGTGTAGGCTGCCTTTTTGCACATGGTAACCTTTTATGTTGTTCAGTGTGGATCATTATTGTTCCTAATTGCAATGCTCAGACTCAAATGAGTGGTACAGATGATTTGTGTTGTTGATGTATGTTAACCTGAAAGATACAGCTTGTTATAAAAAATAAAAAGTAATGTCTCTGTTTTGAGGAGAGTGAACATGGGATTGATGTATTACAGCTCCACTGCTGAGTTATATGAACTGTCATTTTACATGGGTTAGTGAGAATTAGATTCTCATAGTGGTAGATTTTAAGGAACAAAGCCAGCCTGACCAAGCCAGAACCTTTCCATCTGTGTAATTTAGATTTTGACTGAAGTCATCTCTGCTTCTGGAAATTGAAAATGTTGGATTAACAGCACTTATTTCCACTATAATGTCAGTGAAAATTACACTGAGCTACTTGACGTTTTAAAAGTGCCTAGCTTTTCATTCACTCCCATCTGTGTATGACGCTGCCACTTGTATATGAAGTGTTCGTCATTACGAGAGGAAATGGCAATATCAATAGAAGCAATCTTGATCAAAATACTGAAGAACAGATGAAGAGCTGTAGATATACTGCCTAATATTTGGACCTTAAAGAAAATAATTCAGCCGTTGAAAGCATTCAGCTCTATTCAAGTCCAATACCATGCTCTTGTTCACTTTCAGTGAAGATACTTTTAGACTTCAGGCTGTGTGGATTCATATTACGATGTTTCTGTGAATCAACTGTGCCTTATTTGATTTAGCTGTTCATTCTATCGCGCTGCACTTAAACACGTTCTGAAAGCAATGAATACACAGACAAGAGATTGACAGACCAAAGGCTCAGTTGGCTGAAAATGGAGCTCTGTAGAGTGCTTTTGAGTTCGCAACACACAGCAACAAAAAAAAGACATTTTCAGGGCTAATTGAAGTGAAGTGTCAGGTAAGAAATTTGTTGGTGGAGTGGAGACATGAATAATGGATGTGACACCTGCCTAAATGGCACCTTCCCCTTTAGCAGAGATGGAAAGGGATAGAAAGAGACAGCAAAATATCTGACTCACTGAGGAAATAAACAGATTCATGATCCTTTTTTTCTATTGCAGGTACTCTCACACACTACATGATGTAATTAATTATGGTAATGGCCAAACACAAGAGATCCCAGGTGAAAGAATTATTTTTAGTAGTTTTCTGCGTTTGGCTCAAATATTCGAATGCTTTCATTATTTTGTACCTTGGGGTAAAACTCAAGCAGATGAGAATGAAATGAGCTGTATGTAAGTAATACAAATCTATTTTTGAACCAGTGGTGTGGGATAGCCTAATATTTATTGGCAAATTCCTGTTGCTTTACCAAGGACAGATGCACCTAAAACATTTGTCTTTTAGAAGAGCGACAGAACACAGCATTTTAATATCCCTTTCAGAGCTCTGTCGTGATTTCAGATCAGTGAGCATGGGACTCGTGGAATTCAGAAATTAACTTTTCATAATGTTCATATTCTTCAGCCTTTAGAAATAAAGAGACAACACAAAGAGATGGAAGAAAATGCCTTTGTGGATGGTAACCAGGGAAACGGTATCTGCGTCAACAAATATAAAGCATATTTTATTGAATGATGAGAAAGCCGCAAGGAATCAGATCCATTTGTTGAAATATCACATCTGATATTCATTCACTGCAGGTTATGGGTCGCCGCTTTTTCAGTGGCGCCGATGGATAAAGGTTCTTTAATGGGATCTATAACCTTTATTAAGTGAAAGTCAATAAATTCAGGTCTTGCACAGATTTTCTGTGTTTTGCATTGATTCTCTACATAATAAATTGACTGCAGTAAGTAAAAATCTTGAAGCAGTCCACAGCTTCGTGGTTTATTGCTTTAGAAAGCCATTCAATAAAACAGGTTAGTCATACATACATTATACATACATGCAGTAGTTAAAATATGTTTAAAAAGTTAATTATGATAGATATCAAATACTTGAGAATACAATAGGCTAATTGAAGAGCCTTTTAGTAGGCTATAGCCATAGAAGTGTCCAAGCATTACGAGCGCAATTATAAATAGTAGGTACAATGATCACGATATTCTTTATTCTCACACGACAGCACATGTTTTACATCCAGAGGACAGGAAGGATACTTATAAACAAATTTAGAAGAAGAAAAAAAGTTGTGCAGAAACTATTTTCCTGCAATAAATAAGCAATAGTAAATAGCTGTTGAGGGATCATTTTAGAATGAACAGAATGAACTCATGAATCATTTTGTTTCTGACACAAAACTCATATTCTACGGTGCTCCGTGGGTTATGATTAATCTGGATCTGATTTGGAGTCATAGTCCCAATAGTTACAGTTGCATCAGCTGTGTTTATTTGTTATAACATTTCTGCTCTTGAACAGCTGTTCAGTTATATTTTGATTTGGCAGGGATAGTGTATTAAAATGGCACGAGAAGATACAACCGATGCACTGATAGATCCAAAATGAGACATATTGCCAGATTTCCTAATTTTCTTAATTGCATATGAGATGGAAACTTTCAGAAAGAAACGATCACAAAATAAACAGTGTATAGATTATAAAGTGTGTTTCAAAACAGCATTCCGGTCAAGAGGAATCAGAAAAAGTTTGCTCTCGTTCTAACTGCAATGTCATTAAGTGTTATTTCCCTGCAGATTTCAAGCAATTAATTTTTCAATTATTATCAAAGCATTCTTTCACAATAATTTTTGATATTATATAGCTTGATTAATGAGAAAGATTCTCTAGGTTTTAAATTCCATTCAAGAACAATGTAATTGATAAGTGTTTGACTCCCATCTATTGCTCAACTGTCATTTGATTGAATTTTTAACTACTCTACAGAACTTTAATAAGTTAATGCAATATAATTGTGTGACTATCACAAAATTGATTCCAAATGATGTACCCATATTATTACAAGCACAGATTGCCTACCCAGAACTTTGACTGGAACTTGACCGTGAATGTGCAATTCAAAGACATATTCTTATATTCAGTTATGTAATAATAATATTATTACTTTTTATTTTTTTGCAAAGCATTCTTTACAACATTGTTTAGCTTTTGTATTATGCAAACCTGCCCCCTGGTGTACAAACATGGGAAATACATTGCCTGAGGATTAAAGATTCTCTGTTGATCAAGAACAAAAACAGCACAGCAAGCAAAGTCAATATGTACAATTCAATATAGATTATTATATAAAGTGAAGGCACGTATAGCTAACACTGCTAAAGCACAAAGCTGAAAACAGAAGGCAAGTACATATTAAGTAACACAACATAATACTACAACAAAGCACTGGATTATCTCTATTAATAATTAAAAAAAAGTTGAATATGTGCATTATGCAGCATAATTTGTAACTAATTATGTACCATATTTAATATAGTGCAGCAATATTTAATACAGTTATTATAATTAGTGGTTTACAATCATTTATGCTTGTCTGAGTTTCAGTGACCCGAAAGACTGAGGACTAGTTGTCACATTTTTACTTAAATACAGTGACTAAATCTCTATAGGTTAATGTTTGAAAGTCAATTTATATGTAAGTTGTTATTGTAAATGTTTAAACTATTCTATGTTCTTATGATAACACATATTTTAGATGTTTGTTATATGTTGAATATTGTCTACGCTACACTATGTCAACGCTACACTATGTCATGCCATTGTGTAAATGTAATGTAAATCAGCCTCTATATGCTGTTGGATTAGTTCCCTTCCCATGTAGTTATCACCTGTTGTCTCCTTTTTTGTCCTGGTGAGGGCAGAATAGACAGCAAAACAACAGACAGACAGACCCTCCATTATATCAAACAATATCAAAGACTTAAACGCATGCTATGTTATAAGATATATTTACCATGAAATGGCATTAATATTTTGGTACACTCAGGAAAGAAAAGTAGCCTACAAAAGTTGTCACTGTATTCAGGTACTACTATGGACCTTTAATGTACTAATATGCACCCTTTAGGGGTAAATTGAGGTAAATGGGGTAAATTTGAAAAGGTACCGCATCAGTGACAGCTTTTGTACTTTTTTTCTAAGAGCGTAGAGGTATACTTTCTGTTTTTATCTCTCTGAATCCATATAAAGATCTCTCAGTGTATGAATGGTTATACATCATATGGTCAAATACATCAACATTAAAAGACCTTGACAAACTCTGAAACGCGTCCAATCGGAAGCATAATTAGATCATTTAATTGACAGCTAGATTCAGTGCAGGGATGGGACCTTGTGACCTGAGAGAATTAGGCTTTGACATCCCTTTACCTGACTGTCTGACACAGCGTGACAGGCTGATTAAGACCAATTTTACCCATGTGGTCACATTTGCCACTCGCTTTACAGGTGTAGCCATCACATCTGTGTACAAGCTTTGATTTCTGGACTATATGTCGCATGCTACAATTGGTGTGAAGGTTTTCATTAATTTATAGGCAAACATCCTGAGAAAGATTCAGAATCTTTCATTTTATATCATGTGATGGCCAGTTGATGTCATATTCGACTAAAACGGGATCCTTGGAAAATGGAATCTAGCTCCAGAGCCTCCATCAGCACAAATTAGTCATGATTAAAGGTTAACAGCTAACGAAGGACAGATCAAATCACTTGGCAACACAGCAGAATATAATACACTATGGCATGATGAATTAATTCTGATTCAGATTACTCATAGAGATGTGTTATGCTATACCTCTGACAGCCATTTCAAGCAGAATGGTAGACTATATGATGAATTCATTATTGCCAAAAGCCATTTGTTTACATTTGTTCACACTTTCCATGACAGAGATGATCTGTTTTGGCTTAGTGCACCAAAAGATGTTAATTCAATATCTTCATTGATCAATGAAGACAGATTACAGAATTTGAAGGCACCTTGCTCTATAGTTGATCTGGTAGCCTACCGAAATATGTAAATGTGTTTATATAGCCTTAGGGATAGTTCACCAAAATGAAAATTCTGTCATCATTTACTCACCCTCATGTTGTTCCAAACCTGTATGAATGTCTTTCTTCTGTTGAACACAAAAGAAGAAATTTTGCAGAAGTTGCTGGTAGCCATTGACTTCCATAATATTTCCCCCCATACTATGGAAGTCAATGGCTACCATCAACTGTTTGGTTACCAACATTTTTCAAAATATCTTCTAGCGATAATTTTGATTAGCGATATTTCCAACACTCTTAAAAATAAAGGTGCTTAAAAAGGTTCTTCACAGCGATGCCATAGAAGAACTATTTTTGGTTCCAAAAAGAACCATTCAGTCAAAGGTTTTTTAAAGAACCATCTCTTCCTTACCTTTTTATAATCTGAAGAATTTCTTTCACCACAAAGAACCGTTTGTGAAACAGAAAGGTTCTTCAGATGTTAAAGGTTCTTTATGGAACCATTTAGACAAAAACGGTTCTTCTATGGCATCGTGAAGCCCTTTATTTTTAAGAATGAAGTATACACACATTTATACATACATACATACATACATATATATTAGTTCTGTCAAATGATAAAAGTAAAAGTTTGAAAAAATTAAATAAAAGTTTTTGTTTACATAATATATGTATGTGTGCTGTGTATATTTATTATGTATATATAAATACACACACATG